>NC_045455.1:63762038-63803086 GCF_002776525.5 Piliocolobus tephrosceles | reverse complement strand
TATCTATCTATCTATCTATCTATCTATCTATCTATCTATCTATCTATTGTTGGAGGAACCCACCCCCAATATTTCAATGTAGGTTCTTTCTATTTTCCGTAAGTGTCAGCCAGCTGAGAAATAGAGACAATACAAAGACAGGAATTTTACAGCTGGGCCGCCAGGGGTGACGTCACATATCAGGACCGTGATGCCTGCCTGAGTCTCAGACCAGCAAGTTTTTAATTAAGGGTTTCAAAAGGGGAGGCGGTGTAAGGTGTAAGAAGAGGGAGTAGGTACAAAGATCACATGCTCCAAAGGGCAAAAAGCAGAACTACTAAGGGTCTAACAAAGATCACAGGGCAAAGGGCAAAAACAGAACCACTGATAAGGGTCTATGTTCAGCAGTACACATATTGTCTTGATAAACATCTTAAACAACAGAAAACAGGGTTTGAGAGCAGAGAACTGGCCTGACCACAAATTTACCAGGGTACAGTTTTTCCCCACCCTAGTAAGCCTGAGGGTACTGCAGGAGACCAGGGCATATCTCAGTCCTTATCTCAACTGCACAAGACAGACATTCCCAGAGTGGCCGTTTATAGACCTCCCCCAAGGAATGCATTGCTCTCTCAGGGTATTAATATTAATTAATATTCAGTGCTAGGAAAAGAATTTAGCAATACCTTTCCTACTTGCATGTCCATTTGTAGGCTCTCTGAAAGAAGAAAAATATGGCTATTTTTGCCTGACCTTGCAGGCAGTCAGACCTTATGGTTGTCTTCCCTTGTTCCATAAAAATCGCTGTCATTCTATTCTTTTTCAAGGTGCACTGATTTCATATTGTTCAAACACACATGTTTTACAATCAATTTGTACAGTTAGCACAATTATCACAATGGTCCTGAGGTGATGTACATCCTCAGCTTATGAAGATAACAGGATTAAGAGATTAAAGTAAAGACAGGAATAAGGAATTATAAAAGTATTATTTGGGAACTGATAAATGTCCATGAAATCTTCACAATTTATGTTCCTCTGCTGCAGCTTCAGCTGATTCCTCCATTCAGGGTCCCTAACTTCCTGCAACAATCTGTCTGTCTGTCTGTCTGTCTGTCTATCTATCTACCTACCTACCTACCTATCAACCTGCCTACCTATCTTTCTATCTATCTGTTCTGTTGGTTTTGTTTCTCTGGAGAACCCCTAATTAACACAAGGTAGTTCTCCTCAGTGAAGTGACTCAGTGACTCATTTGTCTTCCAAATGTGTCTCCATCTTTTCCTGGGCAATTCACGATCTGCATGCACCTGCAGGAAGTGGAAAGAAAGGATGGAGGAGACATATTCACTGTTATAAGCTCTAGGTTGAATTGCTGCAAATCACTTCTACTGTTCCTGGAAATATAACTGATTAGTTATTTATGCATGCTATAGGCAATTAGCCTTACTATGGAGTCATTCAGAGTAGAGGTTGTCTTTAGCCTGTTACTTTCAGGTCAGCTTTCACAAACTGCCTGGATTATTTTGGATAATAAAATTGCCCTACATTTTCTCCTTGTGATGGAGTATGTGAAATCACAAATACATTGTGATGTACCCTAGGTTAATTGATAACTTAGAAGAAATGGAATCATATCAAAGCATAATAAAAAAGTCAACCTTGTTTCTTAAGGTAGATCATAATGGTTAATGGAGTTTGTTCAGCTGGTTGTGATAGCAGCCTTCATGAAATACTGTATAAGGCAAATTGACAGATTTGGTCCCTGCCTCAGTTTTTAAGATTGATCAGAGTGACTGAGTGATTGGTATACTCAGAAAAATTTACCAAAAGTGAACACAATGTAGAAAAGAGGGTGCATGTTGTTGGAAGTAAATTCTCTATGTGTCTCCAACATTTCTGCACAGCATGCAAGCAGAGACACTGACTACCTTTGTTCTTGACTGTCTTGATTCTGGTTTCCTAATGATCACGAATGTCTTTTTGGAGCAAAGAGCAGTCATGATTAGTGTCCATTGTACAAGAATTAGATCTCCTAACCTTAGAGTTTTCGTCCTGTAACTCAATCCACTGTGTGTGCAGGTATCACCTTGTCCTCTTCAAATCTCCCCATGGAAAATGGGGCTTACGGAACTGGCACAAGAAAGTGCTGATATTCTGGCTGCTATTGTTGCTGTGAGTAATACAGACCTTTGCCTCTTACCCAGGAGACTTGTGTCTTCTCTTAGCATTCATGATGACGTGGCAGGCTAACTTGTTAGATTTTAGGTAGGGCAAAATATGACATCTTTCAAAGTTATTGGCAATGAGAAAATAGAACATAGCTTGGGTGATCTTGGAAAGGAAACTAACCACCACGAGTCTCTTATTTTATATATTTTGTAAGTAAAAGGACTTGGTCTAGATCAGATTACTGGTAAGGGCTCTGTGAGTCTGAAGAGCTATGGTTTCATGATTCCTTGAGGGTAGTGCTTAGGCCTTTGCTCTGCAGGACCCCAGTGGAATATGTCTGGTTATAAAATGCTGGTTAAAACCTTGAGGGCTTCTCTTTAGCACTTCTTGCTTATCTCTCCTATATCTTGACACCATATCCCTTCATTTTTAAGGTGTATTTAAATGGTGAATTTTTTCACAGAACATGAGAGAAATCATCATTTTCTTACTTATTTTTTATTTTTGTTTTTGAGATGGAGTCTTGCTCTGTCACCTAGGCTGGAGAGCAGTGGTGCAATCGTGGCTCACTGCAACCTCTGCCTCCTGTGTTCAAACAATTCTTGTGTCTCAGCCTTTTGAGTAGCTGGGATTACAGGTGCCCCCCACTCCGTTTGGCTAGTTTTTATATTTTTAGTAGAGATGGGGTTTTGCCATGTTGGCCAGGCTGGTCTTGAATTCTTGGTCTCAAATGATCTGCCCGGCTTGGCCTCCCAAAGTGCTGGGATTACAGGCCTGAGCCATCATGCCCGGTTGATACATCATTTTCAAAAGGAGAGTTGCATAATATAATCCATAGTTAAAGACACAGAGGGTGCTTTAAAACAATCCCTAATTTAGCTGGTGATTGAAAGAAATCCATGTGTGGCAGACAGCATATCAAGGCAGTTCTGCCATCCAGGCTTGTTTGAGGAGCCTCAGGGCAGTATGAATCTGCATTTCATTGCCTATGAAGGAAACAAAGAGATCAGACGCTAAGCAAAGGGCACTGACTCAGGACACTTAACTTTAGGACCCCTTATTTGTTTTGAATATCAAATCAGTTGTCTTTTGTGGTGTGGTGAAGATTTCACACTGACAAACTTGGTTGCTAATGATATTTTTCCATGTGGGACTCTGTAAGTCTTGACTGGAGGGTAGAGGGCAGAGAGAGTCCTGAGTGGAAAAATGGTCAGGAGAGATCTGTTTTATTTTTCTGATCTTTTTGCAGGGTCTTGAAGCGTGGTTGTGACTGAGGCATTTGCTCTTTGCACCTCAAATGATTTTTTAACTCAAATGCTGTTCCTCATGTACATGACAGGAGGTGATGGGTCAAATGTTGGCAAGGGCTTGATTGACAGGACAGAAGCCCAAGCCTGGAGTGAAGGCAGAGGGGGAGGAAAAGCATGAAAGGCACTGCAGAGAGAAGCCACCGCCCGGGCAGAGGCAGCCCCAGTGGTGTGCGGAAGCTTGCTCTCCTGGCTTGCTTTCCTAATCTTTATATTCAAGCCATATACCTCAGGGTCTGTGAATCAACACACTTGCTTATTTACTGCTTCTTCTCTGGAACACTGAGCAGTGGCTTGACGGGGTGTACAGATACCTATTCTATCTCTAGGACTAGTGGTAGGGAAAGACTCTTGTCCTTCCCAATCACCTAGAGAGAGGCTTTCACAAAGGCATGTCCTGCAATCTTTCAGGCCAGAGCATTGCATGCAATGTCCTCACATTGTCAGATGCTGCATAATCCTCATAAACTCTGTGATGCTCTTAAATCTTCTTGAAGTGCTGTTGCTACCATTTCACACAGCATCTTCTCCTATGAGATGCATTTTCCTCTGCATTTTCAAGCCTGTACTTCTCTAACTTAAAAAAAAAAAAAGTTCGGCTATGAAGAAAACTTGTATTTTTCTCATTAAGACTCTGAACCACAAGAGTGTCTGATTAAATTAACCACAAGTTCCAGAGCACAAGCAGTGCTCTGTTTAATTTTCAGTTTTCTTATTCATACTGGGTGATGGAAACGCTTTTCTCCTTCCTATTACTTTGGACTCCCTAGGTACAGGGACATTTCCTTGTTACTGGCTCTGAAAAGACACGTGTCTCACAAACGGTAGTCGGAATAGATCAGCATTGTATATCTTGAGTACATTTGTTACCTATAAAGTAAGATATGAGAGGGAGGAGGAATAATCCTAGGTAGAAGAGAGTATTTCATATTTCACAATTACATTTTCTCAGAAATACAGTCTATCCAAATATTCAACCCACAAAAAGGCAGCATCCTAACTGCTTTTTCCTTCTCTCCTCACCTGACTGTTTTTCCTTACCTATTTTATCTTTTCATTTTAGTTCTGCACTTCACCTTGCCCTCCCCTCTTATCTCCTTCTCTCTGAATTTATTAATCAAATAATCCATCTTTACTGTGTAGGCAGTACCGTCACCACAAATCCTGCAGCTGCACACACTGACTATAAAGTAAACCTCTTTGAGAAGTCTCAGAATGGTGACTGGTTGCATAAAGTAGATTATGCCTGTCTGGAGTTTCCTGGAAATTGTTGTATTCCACTTATTACCTGTCTTTGAAATGAAAATATCAAGATAGTTTATCTTTGAAATGCTCCTCTCCAGACTATGAAGTTGAAAACTTAATAGTATCATGAATTCAGTTTAAAACAACAATCTCTTTATTCAAGATACTTTCTTCGCAATACTGTACCTCAGAAATGTTCTCAATAAAGTATGCATTTTAGCATTGTTTTTACTACACTAATTAATTGAGACCCAAAGTATACTTGATGTTGTTGAGGGGTAGGGAAGGAGAGAGAGAGATTGAGGGAGACGGAGAGAAAGAGAATTACCTTTTTAATGGTGCTATAATCTAAAAGTCTGTCTGAAGATGAAAGCATTTCAGAAGTGTGATTTGTTGTTTTGTTTCTGTCTTTATCTTTCAAATACATACCACCTTAGTGAAGAGGTTGGTCATCTATTACTTTGACAATTCTACTTTATACCCTCTAATGCCAGGACTTAAAGATAGATACATTTAAGGTTACTCACTCACTTATTTCTTTTCTCTCAGATGAGTGGTCAAAATTGGCAAGCAGAAGTTGAGTCTGTTTCTTACAACTCTCCCTGTATTAACCCAGAGGTTCTCATCTGGGACTGATTCTTCCCCACCCCCTCCATGGGATGTTTGACAGTGTTGGGACACATTGTTGGTTGTCACAACTGTGTGTGGGAGGGTACTGGTGGCATCTAGTGGATAGAGAGCACGGAGATGCTATTAAGTATCCTATAATACCTAGTACAGGCCCCATAACAAAAAATTTCTGGTTCTAATGTCCATAGTGCTGAGGAGGCTGAGAAGTTCTGATTTATGCTAACCAGATTTAGTAGCAAATGCTGAAAGCAGGAACAGGAGGAGAGAAGATGGGAAGAAAATAAAAATAAATCAAGAAGTTACTGCAGGCCTGATATATACACATTCACATATGTCATTGCTTTCATTTAATCCTCATAGAAATTCCCTTAAGTATAATTGTTTCTTCTTTTATTATTTTTCTTCTGTCAAAGGAGGAATCTGAGACCCAGAGAAGTTAAGTGATGTGCTTTAAGTCACATGACTTAGCAAGTGTAATTCTGAAGCCCATGCTTTTCCTGTTTCTCCTCACTGGGAGCAGGAAGACAATTATCCATTCAGGTCTCAGAGTGGAGAGAATGGAGGCTGAATTGGTACACTTTACCAATAGATTTATACATGTAGATGCTCATATTGTATCAAGTAACCAGTGTCCATCATTTTTTTGGATGGTTTTAACTTCAAACACTTGGAAAGCTATTATTTATATTGTGATATTTCTTTTGGAAAAATATGGTCATTCTTCCTTTTCTGTTTTTAAAAAAAATCTCCTTAAGAAACTTCACCAGTCACTTAGATCTTGGGCTGTCGTGTGTGATGTATTACAGAAAAATGTGTAGGGAGAGGTCAGTGTGCCGTGGGTCATGAATTAAGAACACATAAACTACAGATGCTCAACTAAAAGCTTAAGTCAGAAAAGAGTAACTTTAAGGACTGAAAATTCTTGGATATAGAATGTCTCAAAAGAACTGAATCATCTTTTTCTCTGGCTATTTTGAAAAAACAAAATAGATTTTCATCCACTGAAACACTTTAGTACTTTTTTCCTTGAAGATTCCCATAATAAGTTTGTTTTTTTCTTTTTATGGTCACAATTTTTGATCAACTCCAATACAGAGCAGGATAAAAACATTTCCCATCACAATTCATCTTCTTTGGGAGTCTTGAAGTATAAATGACAAGTGCCAATGGAAAAGGCCATTTCTTTCCATTGACCTTGGCCTTCTGGAATCAGTGTCTTCAGAAGAGAAAACTGGGCATTTGCATTTTCCATAAGTTCCACAGGAGATTTTATTTTAACAAGCACAGTGCCTTGAATTTAGTGCCACTCAATAATTCTTGTTGATGATAGTTCCCTTGGTCATTGCCCATTCTACCTGCTCTGGGGCCAGCCTGGAATCCAAGCCAAATCTACATTTGTTAGACTTTTAAAAGGACTTTTGTCCCAAATGTTATAAGGAGATTTTTTAGACATGGCTGTGAATTACCCTTAAAAGTATAAAGCTATTGCTATAGTAAAATAGTCTTAGTTTTTCATAAGAGAGTCTTAAAACTCTGCAAATTTAATTTCTCTGATTTTCTCTTAGGTTCTCAATCTGGAAAGTGGAAATAAGAGTAAAATCCTTACCTCGTTTATGGGTTTAAGGATAGACTGAAGTATTATATAAAAAGTATTTAGTAAACTGGAAAAGATGTAAGATAGTAGCTTTTACTTCTTGATGTTTTATTATTTTTTGACAACTTGGGTCTTTAAACTTGACCTTTGGTTTTAGAAGGACACTGAATCTATGTTTTTAAAACAGAATTATCTTTCTGAGGTGCGATCAGGCCCACGGATGTGTATTGTTTAGTTCGCTCAGTGTTTAAAAATTTAAAAAAATCAGCTGTCAATGCTTAAAAATCAAGCAATTTCACATAACAATTTGGGCTTCTGACTTAAGTTGAGAAACCAGAATACTTAACCTATATATGCCCAGTGCAGCAATTAGTTTCAGTTTAGTAGCCTTGTCTAGATCCTACAGGAATGTGAATTTGTCACCCATACTCTACAACTGAAGTTCTCAATGTCTGATCCAAGACCCACAGAGTTAGCATTGCTGAAAATGTGTTGGAAATGGTAATTTTAGGACTTCTGCCCAGGCATACTGAATCAGAAGCTCTGGAGATCTGGCCTAGTAAACTGTTTGTCAAGCTTTCTTGGGGCTTTGGATACACACTGGAGCCTGAGAACCACTGCTCCACAACATCGCAGTCCAATGGTCTGTGACCTAAGTCTTGAACTTGTCTAGTGCTGGGAAAGTCAGTCTTGCTTCTGATTGCTACAGGGGTCTTCCAATGATTGAGCAACATTTCATTTCCTTGCCCCTCTCACCGTTGCTGGGTTTTACGTTTTTTGCTCATTTTGGTCTTGAGATAAATAAGAAAAACAATATCCTTGCGGTCCTTAGCATTTTCAACCAACAGCAGCAATTTGTGAGGATAAGTCCTCTGACCCTAAGTTGATCAAATGACCTCTTGCCGCTCTTTGAGGTCATCCTTACAACCATCTGTTGAACACCTTCTTTAAAAAAAAAAAAACCTCAGTTTCTCCTCTTTCAAAACTAAGCAGTTTTAAGCAGCTCTGAAAGGAATTTAAATCTGTGCTTTTATTTTGACATTTCTTCCAACATTGATTAGATAATTTCTGATCTGTTTATTGTTTTGTACTACAGTGTGAAACTTCTAGAGATTATATTCCATTGGTGTTCCCCTCTTGAGGGAAAATTCATAGTATAAGAGCTAACTGTTATAAAACCAATATTCTTGTGAAATTTGTAAATTACATTTTCTTTCCAACTTTTGTTTAATATATTCAGTGTCACCTTGTAAGGCAACTGAGATAATTTTGTGTACCCTATCAATTTGTTTCTTGTTTGACATCTGTGTTTGTTTATATAGCTTTCAGAAGTGGAGAATTCTGTTGCCAATTAATGTTGACGGTTTCGAGTTAGAGAGAAGAGAGTTTGCTTATAAATGAAAGTTTGTGTTTTTAAGTTGTGTTTTATTGTAGCTGAGTGTTTTCCAAATAAATATTCACTGACTTTATTGAATACTTCAATTGGGTAATAGAATCACAGGCTTTCAGAGAAGTAGGGCTCAAATATAATTTTAATTTATAAAAGATTCCTCTGCTGTTGAACAATGGGACAACAGAAAATACATTAAAAGAATAACTTCAAGTAAGATATTGACCAGGTTTATGTTTTCTTGTGGAGGTGAAATCTTGGGCTAAGGTAACTTCTCAAGCAACTGTAACATGGCCATTTGTAAGACATTGCTTATTAAAATAGGAGCTCCTGACTTCTGATCTTGCAGGTTGGTTGGAGAATCACCTAGGGACCACATTAAAAGTATTACTTCAGTCACTTCGTGGTTGGCACTGAGAAGATGTATTTTATGCTCCTTCCCAAGTGATTTTTAATATGTAGCTGGATTTGGAAATCATTTTGCTAAATCACACATTGTCTCTTTTAAAAAGAGCCAAAAGAGAACATTTTTCAGCCCATAGGACCAGGAAATTTTATGCCTTTCCAAAGCATCTGGTACCTTTTGATCTTACAGGACAATTATAAATGTTATAATGAATTGTTTTTCTCTTTTAGATTTGACTATAAGCTCAGAGCAATTTTGACCCCCATTAGCTTTTGTGTAGGATTGAACTTTCTAGAATAAATTTTTATGTCCTTTTTTTTTTTTTTTTTACACTCTGGCTTTACTTTAGCATTATTTCCATATTTTTCCACTCTGATGTCTCTGTTTTAATTTAGTTTTTATTTTATGGTATTTTAAATCATGTTTGAAGTCATAATAAGTTTTTTTTTTGGTATAAAGAATAGGTATAAGGAATAGTATAAATAAACACAATAGCTGTAGCAAAAAGACTGCCATACAGGTCGTTAATGGGGCTATTTTATGGAGTGTTACTTAGTAATCCTGAACTAACTGCTGCTGAACTTAGCACTGTTTTCCATATGCAATGATTCTGTGATAGCTAGGTTAAAAAAGAGAACCATGGTCATAGAGTATATGGGATTATATGTTCTATATTCCTCTTTATGCACTTTATGATGCACATAACAGTGTAAAGACTCTGAAAAGACCTGCAATAAAGACATTTTAAAAATCTTTATTCCAACATTTTCCAAGCTTTCCCAAAACCAATGACTATCTCCCTCCCCCCAGAACACATGTTAACATTTACAGAACAATGTTTTATTTGGGGAATGCCATATCATTGCTATGTCTGAAAGTGTTGAATGGCAATATGGATAAAATGAGGAAAGCTATTGTGTTGGACAAACAGAAATTATCAATCATCTTGGAGGGAAATAAACTGAGTTAAGTGAGTAAACTTTAGAGAAATTGTGCTCAATTGGCACTTGTGAAGAAGCATATATAATAAGGAGAAGAAAAAGACAATACCATATTTGTATTCTTGCAGTTGCAGAAGGAACAGTACTTACAGCACACATTTCACGTACAATGAAGTAAATCTAAGATCTTAGCTGATCTCTACCATGGATCCATCTTCTGGGTGGTATCATGTTAAAATGTTATGTAAATGAAGTAAATAGTTGTCCCCCACTGTCCCCAGTGGTAGAGAGAATAGTGACAGGTCTCGGGAGAAATCTGGGTGGTTTATGTGACAGAAATTAAGTCATGTGGGAAGAATTTGTGTATATATCAGTTAAACTCTCCCTGAGGACATGTGATCTCCCTAAGTGTCGCAGACATGTCCTACCTCCTGACAGCCTTGGTCAGAATGTGAATAAAAAAAAAGTTTCATGAATCCATACTTACTCACTTTTCTTCTCTGTATCCCCAAGAGGCATGGGGAGAAATGGTTTTATTTTAAGGAAATTCTGCTCTGTGGAAGGAAATGTTTCATGTGACATCCTATTAATTGGTCACTTAGTTGCTTAGTTTTTACAACTCACAGTTCATTTTAAATAACTTGAATGAACAGAAATTTAACTGAGGTGGGGAGAAAGCAATCTAATACAATTCAGTTAGAAATACCTAACATGTGAAGATATAACCTAAATTATCCATGAAAATAAACTTGGAGTCCAGTGACTAAATTGTTAAGAGTGGGCTTAACAAGAGACAGGCATGAAATTAGAACACCCAACACAATGTGTACACAGGAGACCTTTCACCAAAGGAACTCAATACTTATTGTAAGAAGGTGCTCTATTCCTGCTCTGTGAAGGTGCCATATGTCATATTGATATGACAGTATCCTACCAATAACAGCAAAATCAGTCAGTGCAAATTCTGTTGCCCAAAATAGTGAGTGGGCCGAAATGGTTTTGGTAATCACTTTCAATGCAATTTAAACCTTTAAATCTCAAGAAGTCAGATCCATGATTTTTGTTTCATCATTAAGTTGATCACTTGAATCCATGCCCCTTTTCTGGGTGGCAATACTTATTAACTGGACATCTTCTCGTTCTTTTTTAGCCAAGAAAATGTACCTCATTTTGACAGTGACGGAAGGCAGACAAATGCCTAAGCAGATGAGAGGGGGTTCCTGGTGAAACCCCACCTTCAAGCCAAAACACAGCCTAAAGGCTGAAAGACCAGACTGCTGGTCCCTAATGAAACCTGTGACCCAGAGTGAGAACTTCTGCTCCTGTTTGCCTGCCCTTTCCCCATTGATTCTTTCTGAATAATGCCTTTTAACTGATCAAATGTTGCCTTTTCCAATACTACCAATGGCCTGCCCTTCCCCTATTCTGAGCCCATAAAAGCCCTGGACTCAGTCACATGGCGGGACTTTCCTGCCTTCAGGTAGGGGGACAACTCCCATGTCCCCTCTTCATGGAAAGCTGTTTCATCACTCAATAAAACTCCCTGCCTTGCTCACTCTTTGATTGTCAGCATATCCTCATTCTTCTTGGAGGCTGGACAAGAGCTTGGGACCCACAGGGTTTGGGTACCCAGAAAGGCTGTGACACTGTCCTTTTGTTCTTGTCAGTAGAGGGCAGCTGCCTCGTACAATGGGGACAGGGGCTGACTGAGCTACTAACACACTGCTGTCCATCAGACTGTGGACAGTGGAACTAAAGAGCTAATTAGCCCACTAACACCACCTCTAGGGCTTCAGGGTCACAGGAACCCTTGCCTGGGTGCTGCTGTGTTCCCCTCAAGGCAACATGCCTGCTCTGGCCACAGGCCTTGCACGGTGCTTGCTTCTATGTCAGTGCTTGGAGTGGCTGCCCAGATCCCACACTCACTTGCTCACATCCTCCCTCCTGTAAGGGGCTGAGCACAGTGGGCTGAGTAGACGGGGCACCTCTGCTGGGAGTCTGGCAGAGGGGCCAAGAGAAAAATCCTGCATCACTTTCATATCTCTTTATGAGCTTATCTCTGTTTAAATTTCTGGTAAAAATCCTGTCCAAATTGTATTTTTCTATGTAAAAGAAAATTTGCTTATTGAAGAAAGGTTTCCAAAGGAAACCTTGGTCACCCTACTAGCCTACCTCAAGCCATTAGTAATAACATTTAATCCTTGCTGACCTAAATAATTTTTAAATGCAACCAGAATCACATATAGTTCTAGTTCTGAAATTTGAGTATCCAAGAAAAGAAGAAAATGCAAAAACTGAGTTTACTGATTGATGAACGATTTGAGCAGGGTAGGAGTGGTGGTGTGGTGGTGTCAGGTTAACACTCTTAGAAATATGACGCCATTTCTTCCCTGTCTGTTACACATTCAGAAGAGAAGCAGGAGTTGTAAGATAGGGAATGTGAGATAAGATGGTGCCATGCAGAGAACAGTGGCTTGGGAACCTGAAGAACTGGTTTCTAATGGCAGTAGTAAGAAACAGCAGTTAATTGAGTAACTGAAAAGCTTCAGGATAGTATGGCATGCTTGCTATATCTTCATAATGACCCTTTCAAATGTATTATCACTAATTTCTGGGAAACCAAGGCCCAGAGAGGTTAAGTAACTTTCTGAAGGCCACACAGTAAGTGATAGAACTGTAGTTCAGATACAAAATGTGGCATTGGCTCAAACTCTCTACTCTTATTGTTCCTACTTCCTTTCTTTGAAAATGCCAGATAAGAAATAGAGTCAAAAACTGTAGGCTGGGTGTGGTGGCTCATGCCTGTAATCCCAGCACTTTGGGAGGCTGAGGTAGGTGGATCACTTGAGGTCAGGAGTTCGAGACCAGCCTGGCTAATTTGGCGAAACCCCATCTCTACTAAAAATACAAAAATTAGCTGGGTGTGGTGGTATGTGCCTTCAGTCCCAGCTGCTCGGGAGGCTGAGGCAGGAGAACCACTTGAACTTGGGAGGTGCAGGTTGCAGTGAGTCTAGGTTGCACCACTGTACTCCAGCCTGGGAGACAGAACGAGACTGTCAAAACAAAACAAAACAAAGCAACAAAACAAAACAAAACAAAACAACAAAACACTGTGTAGCAGCATGATTGTATGGTTATGCACTTCTTAAAGGACAAGGATGTGTCCTGAGAAAAGCATCATTAGGTGATTTCATCAGGGTTTGAACATTTTTAAGAGTATATTTACACAAACCTAGATGCCATAGCCTACTATACAGCTAGGCCATGTGGCATAGCCTATGGCTTCTAGGCTACGAACTGTGTGGCATGTTACTGTACTGAATACTGTGGCCAATTGTAACATAATGGTAATTATTTGGGTCTCTAAAGATATCTAAACATAGAAAAGTTACAGTAAAAATATGGCATAAAAGATAAAAGATGGTACACCTGCATAGGGTACCTACCATGAATGGCACTTGCAGGACTGGAAGTTGTTCTGGGTGAGTCAGTGAGTGAACGTGAGTGAACATGAAGGCCTAGGACATTACTGTAGACTACCGTAGACTTTATAAACACTGTACATAGGCTACACTAAACTTATACAAATATTTTTCATTCTTTAATAAGTTAGCCTTAACTTACTGTAAATTTTTTAAAAAAGTTTTGACTCTTGTAATAACACTTAGCTTAAAACACAAACACATTGTACAGTTATAAAAAATTTTCTTTATATCTTTATTCCATAAACTTTTTTCTATTTTTAAAATTATTTATTTTTTACTTTCAAAACTTTTTTTGTTAAAAACAAAGACACAAACACACACATTAGCCTAGGCTTAGGGTCAGAATCATCAACAACGCTATGTTCCACCTCCACATCTTGTCCCACTGAAAGCTCTTCAGGGGGCACTAACACATACGGAGCTGTCATCTTCCATGATAACGAGGCCTTCTGGATACCTCCTGCAAGACCTGCCTGTTTTTATAGTTTTTATATATTACAAAGTTTTATAGTGAACTTTATAATTAGAATTATTATAAAAATTATTCACTCTAAAATAATAAAATTATAGTATAGTAAACATACAAACCAGTAGCATAGGTATTTATTGTCATTATCAAGTGTACAATTGTACACAATAGTATGTGCCAGACTTTTATATTACTGGCAGTATAGTAGGTTTGTTTACACCGGCATCACCACAAATGCATGAGCAATGTATTGCGCTAAAATGTTAATGAGGGCTAAAATGACACTAGATAATAAGAATTTTTAGGTCCATTATATTCTTACGGGACTACCTTGAGATATATTTGTTGTCTGGTTTTGAAAATTTCTTTTTTGGGAGGGCAGCAATTTTCGGTTTTTTTTTTTCAAACTTAAATAAATTGTTACAAAATCGACTTTAGAAAATAAGTCACAAATCGTAGCAAAAGGTTCCCTTCTACAGGCAACTTTCCCACCCATGGTGCTTTGTATCCCGTCTCCCTGGTGTTGCAATCTGGCTGGTGAGGGTGGCCTGGCATCTTGGCAGAGGCTGGCACTGGGAAGAGCATGGTGACAAAGGCTGGGGGAAGGAGGTCTTTCAAGGACAGGGATGTGAAGAACACCCCACCATCGTCTTGGGAAAGAGGCCAGATCTGGGTCCTCCTCGCAAGGGGAAAGGAGAAGAGATGGGGAGACCAAGCCCCTCCCTGCTGCGCCCCCTCCCCCAGATTGTGATCTTTGGAAAGTTGAAGTTCAGAGGGAGAAGCTGAGGTCTGCAGGCCACTGGGGTGAAGGGCCCAGAAGTGGGGTCGTGGGGGTGGGTGGAGGGGGCAATGATAAGTCTCCTCTGCCTGGGGCTGGTGCCACTGGGGCTCCAGAGCCGGCCACTGTCCACTCCTCCTGGAGCTGCTGCTGGTGCTGCACGAAGCCGATTCTGTGGCAGAAGTGGCGGGGACGGTGGGTGCTGGTGAAAGGCCCCTCGAGGGGTGCGTGGACCCACCCATGGCCCTCCCGCCTGGCAGCTGTCCGGAAGGCCTTGCCACAGATGCTGCAGTGGTGGTGCTTGGGGTCCGTGTGGGGCCTGCTGTGGTTCTTAAAAGACAGCAGGTTGGGGCAGAGGGAGCAGGGGTACAGCCCCATGATGTGGGCCTTCTGGTGTGTCAGCAGGCTGCCGGCTTGGCAGTAGAAGCGCCTGCACCGGGAACAGCGGAAGGGCCGCTCCTTGTCCTCAGCCACCTTGGACGTCACTGCTTATCCTCCTCTAGTTCTTTCTGCACTCTCTCCTGGGCCTCCGGGTGTTTCTGATGGGGCCTCCTGGGCTTTCCCTTGACCACGGAGGCCCACCTCATCTTCCCCAGTCCCGGATTTGGGACATCTGGCCTCCTCGATCTGGGCTGGCACCTGGCTGTGGCCCCTGGCATGAGCCTGCAGAGGTGGCTGGCCAGTTCGCAGTGGGACTTAAAGGCCTTGCCACAGTCGGGGCAGGCAAAGATCTGGGCATCTGTGTGGTTGTTGTTATGGCTGTTAGTGGCCACAGCATTCAGAAACTCTTGGAGCAGAGCAGGCTGTAGTGTTGGTCTGCCTTGTGGGTGTTGTGGTTCAAGAGGTCACCTGACTGGCAGTAAGTTTTGCCACATTGGCTGCAGGAGGAGGAGTGACTCCCTGGCTGCAGCTGAGAGCTATTGTCTTCATTGTCCCAGCTATCTATGTGACTCAGACTAGGGCTATTGAGCTGGCTGTCACTGGCATGGCAAGGACTCCTGAGGACACTGTCCTCTGGCTCCTCTGGCCTGGTCAGGAACTGAAGAACCCAGCCTCCATTGTGATTCCCCAGTCCCCCACCTCCTGGCCACCCACCTGTCCTTGGCCAGAATGTTGTTATGTGGCACATGCCTATATTGGACAGAGTGAAGTTGTAATGCAATTAACAAGTATTCCCCAAATACCAATATTTAAAATAACAGAGGCATTTCTTTTTACCCTACAGATCCAACAGGAGTCAGCTGAGGACTTTCACTCCATATCCTCATCATGCTTCTGAGGGACTCAGGTTGAGGTGCTGCATGTCACTTACAACTCAATGGGAAGTCAATAGGAAGAACAAGTATTATGGTCTATTGCGTTCAGTCATTGGCCCAGGTGATGGGCTATATTTCACTTTCACTCCCAGCTCAATGCAGAGAAACAGTCACATGGCCTCACCCAGCCATTGCAAAGCAAGAAGCACAAACCTACCAAGAGCATAGAACAGCGGTCCCCAACCGTTTTGGCATTGAAACTCAGATCATCAGGCATTGGTTATATTCTCATAAGGAGCGCACAACCTAGATCCCTCTCATGAGCAGTTCACAGTAGGGTTCACACTCCTATGAAAATCTAATGCTGCCACTGACCTGACAGGAGGCGGAGCTCAGGCGGTAATGCTCACCTCCTACTGTGTGGCCCAGTTCCTAACAGGCCACAAACCAGTACCGGTGTATGGCCCAGGCATTGGGAACCCCTGGCCTAGAAGGAGAGGAGACACTGATAAGGTGGAACAGGTAAATGACAACCACAATGGTACTGGGGTTAATTTCCTTTAACCAGTATGATGTCACTTTCCTATTTACTGTTTTCATTTCCTCCTCCCATCAGCTATTTAGCACTTTCAGCTTGAGCTATGTGTAACTTTGTTTCCAAAAATTGGTGGTCCTAGTTTCTGCCTGGTATCTAGCTAGCTAAATGCTGATAGAAGAATCCCCTGCCCTCTCCAGGCCTAATTTTATCAATGATAAGTAGATGGATTAGGATAACTTTAAGAGACCTCCAAATGAAAATTTTATGACTTCATGAAAAGGCAAAAATAAATCCTTCTCTTTTGATTATCTTGCACTGACCAAGTAGGTAACACGGGCCGTGTATGGCCAGGGAGACATAATCCAGCAGTGGAGAGATAAGCAACGGAGGGGCACTGGTGCTGAGCCAGGAGAGATATCAAGGATAAACTACTGAGGTGGACCTTGGGCTCCAATACGAGTTCAAAGGCAGGTAAGAAATAGGAAATTATCAAATCTAGACTCTTCTACCTTTAATTTTTTATTTAGTGGTGATTTAGTGATTACTTAAAGTAAGCGCGCGCGCGCACACACACACACACACACGTATATGTATACATTTCCCCCAACAAGGGAAGACACTGAATGGCTCACTTCAAAGTTCAGGCAGTGAGTCTCAAAATTTTTAAGATGTCAGTGAAATACACCTAGGGCTTATGTTTTATGGTTTGCACAGTATGATCATGATCCTTATAAATGTCTTTCACCTAGTGGCAAGGTAACCAAATGACAGCATGAAATTTTTGAAAACGGAATCATTTTTCATCAGTTGAGTTAGAAAAACTACAGAAATAAGTGACAGCAATTGTCTTTGTAAGGCTTGTTTTAAATAATTCAGACCATTTGCTTTGTTCTAACTTGCATTTTAAACTACGTGCAACCTTCTCAAATCATGACTTTCTAAAGTAAACATTTTGGTTCACACACGAGGGTATGTGGATTTAACACAGCAAGGAAAGGCCAGAGCAAATGCCTAGGCCTGCTGTGTCACAGTCATGGCAGAGTTCTTTACACAAAGGCTGATAATTGGTAATAGAAGCTGAGTGGAAAACAGCCTCTAGGCCCTGCAAAGTGGCTACAGACACAAGCAAAGGAAAGGCTCCAGTTACCCATATTCATCTGCTTAGATGTCTACTCTGATCTCCCTCCTCTGTCTTCTTACATAGTAATTTTACTAATCAGTCACCACATACAGGGAAACCGCCTGAAAGTAAAGCTCACATAAAGAAATGAGATAGATTGAGAACCTAAATCCAGATCTGTGCTTAGGCCTGAAGCTGTTTTGTACTTCTGGAGTTTTCTAGCACATTAGCCAACAATTTTGCTTTTATGTGTAGGATAGTTTTGGCTCAATTTCTTCCACTTGCGTTGAAAAAAATGACTGACTTATATACGGAATACAGATTACTGGGCTAAGGTTGAATAGCCATTCTGGTAGGAAACAGCTTGAGCAAAGGCATCTAGGCAGAAAATCTCAGAATGTATTCAAACTGGAGTATACATTAAATGGAAAAAATGGGAGGTAGCTCTAGATAAGAAGTGCTTTGAAGTCTCTGATAAAGAAAATAAAATGTATTCCATAAAAAAATGAGGAACTGTGGAACCTTTTTGAGTAGGGCAGTGAAATGTACAAACTTCGCTTTCTGAAGAGTTTCCTGGTACTCAAAGGAGAACTATTTGGAAGGGGAGATTTAGGAGTTTAAAATAAAAGAGAAAAACATGATAATCAATAATCAATCACTTTGGCAGTGAATAGGAAGTCTTATTATATGTGGTGTAGAATAGACAGGAGGTGAACATCAAGATTGATTCTAAAATTTTAAGTTTTTCACTGTTTAATGAAATAGTAGGCCCTGGATAAATGGTTTGGAAAGGGTGGTTAGCTAGATAAGTAGGGGAGTTCTGCTGGCAGATTGTTGGATATAGAAGAATGGAATGTGTTTTGCTGAGCAGCCAAGGATATGCTAAATCACTTAATTTTGAAACTGTAAAAAAAAGAGCATACTAGGGTTCAAAACTCAAATGACATTTATCTGTGTACCTGAAATCTAAATGGTGATTATGGACTATCATTTTCTTTCTTATTAAACTGGTAAGTTTATTTTAAAAGAAACTCCGACTTTTCCTGTTAATGGAGGCAACATGTACTTCATTAGCCTAGAGCAGGCATTGACAGCCCACAGTAGAACGGTGAAGGCAGCAGGAGATGAACACCAGGGCTTAATGTTACCATTCTAACCATCAAACAAAATGCCAGTAGGCTGTTAGTACTTCTTTTCCCTCCTCCAGGTTCCATCTTCTCACATGACATCTCCATTCTCTTGGTACATGCACATTGCCTTCCTGGTGATTCAAATTATTCAGAGTACAACCCTGTCCCTCCCGCCCCCAAAACTCTCAGTTCCATATGTCCCATTGCACATTTTTGAATAAATTTACCCCTCTCAAGGCCTACCCATTTAAAAAAATTGCTTCTCTTTCTACTCCTCTTCAATCCATTTTCTTTCTTACTTGCAAGTCCAAGCAAAATTTGTGTCGCTTTAGAGGGACTGATTGCAGCCTGGTGTCAGGAGAAAAATAGTCATATGTGTCAACTTGGCTGGGCTACAGCACCTAATTATTTAATCTAAGTCTAATCTAGGTGTTATCGGGAAGCTATTTTATAGATGTGGTCAACATTTACGATTAGTTGATGTTAGGTAGAGGAGATTACTGTAGATACTATGGGCAGGCCCCATCTAATCAGTTGAAAGTCCTTAGGATTAAAAATTGAGATTACCGACCGGGCGCCGTGGCTCAAGCCTGTAATCCCAGCCCTTTGGGAGGCCGAGACGGGCGGATCACGAGGTCAGGAGATCGAGACCATCCTGGCTAACACGGTGAAACCCTGTCTCTACTAAAAAATACAAAAAAACTAGCCGGGTGAGGTGGCGGGCGCCTGTAGTTCCAGCTACTCGGGAGGCTGAGGCAGGAGAATGGCGTAAACTCAGGAGGTGGAGCTTGCAGTGAGCTGAGATCCGGCCACTGCACTCCAGCCTGGGCGACAGAGCAAGACTCCGACTCAAAAAAAAAAAAAAAAAAAAACAAAATAAATAAAAAAATAAAATAAAAATTGAGATTACCTAGAAAAGGAGGAAATTCTGCCTCCAGACCACAACACCAACTCCTGCTCAAAGAATGATGCTCTCTATCTCCCCTACCTGTTTAAACTGACTTTCACTTGGAATAAAATTTGTATAATTAGAATTAGTGGCACCTACTGATGGAGTAATATTAGATTTGGCCTAGAGCTGAATGTGCCAGAAGCCATTAGTTATCTCTTAAATGTAGAAGGAAACTTTTCCAATCAAAACCAAAAAATGTTGAACCTCAGCACTGGGGATGTGAAACAGATCTCAGCCATCGTTCAGACCAGGCTTCTTATTTCAAAGATAATGAAATAGAGGCCCAGCGAAAATTAAGTGTGTTGTGCAAAGCCACAGTCACTAGAATTATAATATCCTTTTATATTTGTTTTTGTTTCACTTGAAAATATTTTAATATTTTTCTTTACTGCTAAATATTTTGCTAAAGCACGTTTTGGCCTGGACAATATTCCATCATTTGGTCATGCCAGAATACTTTTATTAAAAATCTGTTTAGTGCATTTAAGTTATATTCATGTTTTCACTTCTGTAAATACTGGGATAAATATATTTATACATAAGTCTTTGTACACATTTATCATTCCTGAAGATAAGTTTAAAGAAAAGAAATTTCTAGGTCAAACAGTATGCACATTATGAAGGCTTTAGTCCCAGTTGCCAAATTGTCCTCCAGAGAGGTTTTACTAGTTTCTAATACTTAGTGATGGATGGGAGCCTGTTTCCCTCTCCTTTGAATATTTTCATTAAAAAACAAACAAATGGCCAGGCACGGTGACTCACACCTGTAATCCCAGCACCTTGGGAGGCTGAAGTGGGTGGATCACCTGAGGTCAGGAGTTTGAGACCAGACTGGCCAACGTGACAAAACCTCATCCGTACTAAAAATACAAAAATTAGTTGGGCATGGTGGTGGCTGCCTGTAATCCCAGCTACTCCAGGAGGCTGAGGCAAGAGAATCACTTGAACTCAGGGGACGGAGGTTACAGGGAGCTGAGATTGTACCATTGCACTCCAGCCTGGGCAGCAAGAGTGAAACTCCATCTCAAAAAAACAAACAAAACAAAACAAAACAAAACAAAACAAAAAAATGATGGAAATGGAGTCTTGTTTTAATTCCCCTTATTTATTAGCAAGGTTGCACGTTTTTTTCCCCTAGATTTGATGTAAATTGTATTTTTATGCTGTTTTCATTGCCATTTACCACTTTTTAATTGAAGTTTATATGCTATTGATTTGTAGAATGTCTTAAAAAATAAAATAGAATCCACAAAACCATTCCTCAACTAATGATGGCTGTTGTTATTATTCATATTGTTGTTTGTTTTGTTGTAGTTGTTGATATTATTGCACCTCTGCTAGGTACTTACTCCTATTTAACAAGAAACTATAAAGAGATCACAGCCTGGGGTCCAATAGCCTATGCTAGGGTCTAATAGCCTATGCTAGGTTGATCAGAGGGTAAAATATATCTATATTTCTTTGGGAAAAATGCACCAAAGCATATCCCAATTATGCTGTTGATTTTAAAATCTTTCATCTGCATCTTTTAGCCAGGCTCTATTCTCCCTGGAATAAAGTAAAATGTGGTTTATGCTTCAGGCAAATGTATAATGGCATGCAAACCACTCCACCTCTTTCGTTTCCTCTCTAACTAGGCACTGGGATTCTTTCTTTTTTTGGAAATTTATGGGAATTGACCTCAGAGAATACATAAATTGCAAAGTGCTTCCTTTTTTATATAGCATTTTACATTATTCCTATTTTTTCCCCTCTAGAAAGTGTGAAATTGCATATCTTAAAATGGAATCTGTGTAGCAGTTTTTTATATTTTTAAATATTTAGCAGTACACAGTGTTTACTTTCTATGTTTCATTCTTGAATATTATGTTTTATAGAAGACTATCAAGGAGTTTTCTTTTTCATTTTTATAGTAGGCTTCAAACTCCTGTAGGCCTGTGTTCATTCATTTGCTTTCTGCTGTGTTTGAACTCCTCTCCTAGGGTAGAAGTAATATTTATGGTTGGTCACCACATTATGCAGTCCTTGGTAAAGAAGGATGAGAGATGGCTCAAGAATATTTGGAAGAGTCTTTTATGCCAATTGAATAATATAAATTAGACAATTTTGCATAGTGGTCATAAAAATCTTTACCTCCATACATGAGTTAATATATATAACTTGCTTAGCATGATACCTGACACATAGGAGATATATATCAAATATGTTATTTCCCTTCTGTTTATCAATCAGGGAACAAGACCAATAGGACTTTATATGTGCACACAAATACATGAGAGATTTATTTTAAGCAACGTGGAATTGGCTCCAGTGAATGTGGAGGGAGGTGTTTGAAATTTGTAGGCCAACCACCTACAAATTCAGATGAGTTGATGTTGCAGTCTTGAGTCTGAAATCCATACAGTGGGCTTAGATTGGAAAGTCAGGTAGGATTTCTATGTTTCGGTCTTGAGGTAGAATTCCTTTTACTGTAGGAAACCTTGATTTTTGCTCTCAAGGCCTTCAATGGATTATACAAAGCACCTCTATCTTATAAAACGTAATCTCCTTTACCTAAAGTCAACTGACTGTGGATGTTAATCACATCAACAAAATACCTTCATAGCAACATCCAGACTAATGTTGGGCCAAACAAGTGAGCAACATAGCTTGAACAAGTTGACACATAAAATTAACCATCACGCCTTTATTTTAACTCCTCTTTGTCCACATGTAAAGGGGAGTAGGGATCTATCAAGAAACCAGAGGTCTTTTACTACTTCAATTTCAAGATCTCAGTTTTATGAACTCACTGAATTCCTTTAATGAACCTAAACAGCAAGATGTCTTGAGAACAAGATACAGTGCAGTTCTGAATAAGAGAAAGAAAAAGAGGGTTTGTGCTGATTTTGGAGGTAAGGTTAGAAGGAGAGGTGAGAGGACCCCAAAGATGATGCAACTATCTTCCTGGTTTGACCAGCTTCTGCCAATTCTCCATGCCTTTTACAGTAGTACTGAGAGTTGTGGGTTGGAGAGAAAACATAGAACAATGCACAATATTAGGGAACTTCCCTGCCACAAAACAGGGGTGTCATGGGCTGAGTGAGGCAAGGCCTGTTGTGATTCTCTGCAAGCATCCTAGATAAGTCCAAAGAAATTCCCAGATCCTTCTTCAGTATAGAAGTAGAGACACAGACCAGAGTCCTCTTCGAGTCCAGGTTGAGAATGGACATTGAAGGAACAATTTCCAGGAGCAGAAAGAAAATTAGCTTGAATGAAACAAGAGTTCATCATATGTTGGTGGTAAAGTTGCTTAACCTTTCAGCTGAGCTAAGTATTTAGACATGTAGGTGGATAATAATATCAACCCCCGACCTACTTAATAGGGCAAATGAGTTAAAACTACAAGATTTTAAATTCACATCAATCAGCAAATTCAAAGCACAGCACTATAATTAGAAACTCACAATTACCCGTAGAATATCCTTGTGGGCAAAATTAACGCATACTGAAAATTGTTAGAAGTTATTTTAATCTCAGGTATAGCTTGGTTCAAACGAGTTGATTCCTTTATTCTGAGCATGATGGAATACCTACATGTAAGGTAGACTTCCTTTAGAGATGGAATTTTCTGCTATTTTAGAAACTTGGTGGCAATCTTTCTTAGGCCATCGTCAACAACTTAAATCAGAAAACTTAAATCAGTGACTTGAGGAGGTCTCCAAGGTGAAATTTGTTAATAGTGAATACGAAAGACTGCTCTTCTAGAGAACTGACTTGGCTACTGACTTTAGTAGATCACATCATTTTACTGTATATTTTTGTAAGGCCTGTTAAGGTATTATGAACATATATTTTATGTGTCAGGTTAACTATTTTAAGTCAGATAAGTAGAAACATATTCAATGGCTGACTTTCAAGGATTCTCTCAGGATTTGCATTGGGGTAGGCAATATATGTGCAAATACACTTGATTCACTGCCTTTTGAAATATTTCTCTTCAATACTTATTCATTTTGAGCAAGACAGAACAAATGCACAGTAATCCCCTTCTTTTTAATAGAGATTTTTTTTCAGGCCAAGAATCTTGAACCTCCCATAAAATTGGTATAAATGACTTAAACAATTGTATAAATGACTTAAATGTTTCCTGGATTATTTACATAAAAGGCAATGATACATTATGGTAATAATGGGGGCAATACATTTTGGAGGCTGGAAAGTTAGCTACATAAGTCATCTCTGGAAGACTGAGCACCAGGTCTTTGCATTGTTAGGCTGGTATTTGTTTAATGTGATTTTTCAGAAAAAGTTATCAGAAAAGCTTTCCCTGTAAGCAGCCATATGACCTCCAGGAAGTAGTTAAGAGAAATGTAATGGCACTATTTGATATAGTATAGGTTATATCTTTGGAAGGGATCCAATTTTTTCCAGTCTTTATTCACTAGGGAGTAAAATTATTGCCTCATAAAACAAGAGAAATGTCCAGTTATTTCTTAAGTAGAAACCTATTAACTTTACCACTGTCACCAGTTCCTTCCACAACATTAAAATCTTTTCAGCCTTGTGGCAGGGAGGATGTTACATACCCAGGTTTAGTGATCCAAGGACAATTATTTTGAAAAACATGTATTTCCTTGAAAGACCCAATTTTGAAAGAACTAATTCTTAGAATGATGTTCCAATGAATCACTGGATTCATAACAGCATTCTTCTCAAAAACCTTTTGCCTATGTCAAAACTATCAGCCAGGGCATAAAAAAGTAGAGTTTTAACGGTAAAGAAAATTTATGATTGAAAAAGAGAGCTTGATTATTGAAATGCATTACAATGTTTCATCATAAAACCATTCAATTAAAGTTTAATTTATTTGGAAAATCTGGATAGACATCTCCAATTTCTATCAGAATACTGCCATTGTACAGAATATTCCTTTAGGTTATACTGAGAGTTATAGTCCCCTTTCCGCTTGAGAGGCAAATAAAAATGCTTTACTTACCTACAATGTCTGGATGCGAATTAAATTCATCTGAGAAGATGTGATGGTTCCTACAGAAGAGGAGACAGAAGGTCATTTAGACTTTGCTCCATTCTGCTTTGGTTATATATTGTAAAGAACTGGCCAAGAACTAAGATCAGACTTAACCAAGGATGATGTTTGTCTCTCACACACATGATCTAGTTGCTCTGGCTCTTAGGTTAGGCCTCTTAATAGCCAAGCCCTTTGCATCCATTTTTAATTGTTCATTAGCTGAGAATCTTACATCCAGCCAAGTTGGGTCTGGAATTTGTGCAAACATATCTGAGCTATTCTTGGCCAAGATGTGTAGTTAGAATTTGGTTAGACTGCAAGCCATCGTATCTTGGCTGACTTTTTCCAAGAATATCCCTTGAGACCAGGACTTTAGTGATTCTCAGAGAACAAGTGAGGTAATGAAGAAAGTGAGACAGGAAAGGGAGAAAGGCCACTAAGTGTATTTTGAATAGTAAATTACCTCTTTGGGAAACTAGGGACTCAAGTACACTGAACCCCCTTTAACAAATCAAGAGGATTAGTGAGAATGGTCTACCAGAAGGACAGGGATTATTTGTCAGTGGTGGAAGGTTGCCCTCAAAGATGGTAACTGCCCCATAGTGCATAGTACCAAGTTGCACCTGTGCCCTGCTAACCAAGTTTCTATAGCGCTAGAGAAAAGCCTCAAGCAGGGAATGGAGAGACACAGGATCTTGGGCTAGAAAACTATGTGCTGAGACTGCAGGTGAACTCAGAGGTGAGCTGAGAAACTATGAAGATGGACGTCAAAAATATCTGCTACAAACAATAAACTCAGAAATAATGGTGCCTTCAAGAGTAGAGGGCTCCTTCTTTCACATTTAAGATAAATCAGGAGGAAGACAGTCCAGACTAATTTTGTCATCTTCACAATCTTCAGATCCCCAAACTCTTCCCAGCCCGCCATTTTGCTATCTTTATGGTGGGTTCACCTTCAAAATGTAAAATGGCTGCCATCATATGTTAATGATACCTATATCCAAGGGGGTAGAACTTAGGAAGGGGCACAAAAGGCCTGTCCTTCTCATTTAAGGAGATATTCCGGAAATACAATGAAATATTTCTGCTTATATCATATCAGTTAGAATTCAGTGACAGGGTCACATCTTGCTATGAAACACATTGAGAAATACAACCTTGACTGCTGGTGGCCATGTGTCTAACTGAAAAGGTGGTTCTGTTACTATGAATGATAGGGAGAATGGGATATTGACACCTAACCATCTTCGCATTGTAGGGTCTTCATCAACCAGAGTTACTGTGGCTGTATAAATGGAAGAAAGAAAGGGTAAGAATAAGTAAGAGTAGTAATATTAATACACTGACTACTTGAGGATTCTGAAATTACTGCATCATGTTCCTCTTTGAAGGCTGACCAACTTCACAAAATTTAAGATAATGACCTTGTTTACAAAAGTGATCATGGATGATTTGCTTTAAATAAATGAATTAGTTTAACTGTATTCTGCCTAGTTATTTGGATAATAAATGCAGAGTTATAATAATGTCAATGGCAGTAATGATTATACTAGTCTGCTAGGGCTACCATATCAAAATACCACAGACTAGGTGGATTACAGAAAAGAACGTTATTTCTTGCAGTTCTGGAGGCTGGAATTCCAAGATCAAATGTTAGCAGGTTTGGTTTCTCTTTTGCTTGCAGACAGCCACATTCTTGCTGTGTCTTCACGTGAGCTTTCCCTGTGTGAGCATACCCCTGGGGGTCTCTTTCTCTTCTCATGAAGATCCCAGTCTTGTTGGGTTAGGGGCCCATCCTTATAACCACATTTAACCTTAATCACATCTTTGAAGGCCCTTGCTCTAAATACAGTCACATTGGGGGTCAAGATTTTAACACATACATTTGATGTGGGGACACAATTCGGTGCATAACAGTGATAATAAATACTAATTTAGTTGCTTCTTATGTGTTGGTCCTGATGCCAAATGTTTTAAATATATTAATCAATTTAACCTATATAGTAGGACTAACTAAGAAATTGGATTCCTCATTTTACAAAGAAGGAAACAAATCGAGGGAAACTGACACATACCCAAATTTGTAAAGAACAAGTGAGGGCAGCAGACGTTCACTGGAGCCTGGGTTCTTAAACCACTGTATGATAGTGCTTGTGAGATGATGCAGAGGACACGGAGTTCCCTGCATGAGAGATGGAGAAGTGCTATAGGTGGTCCCAGATGGAGAAAGAACTATTGGTTGTAGGTGATGTTGGAGGAGGATGCTTTGAAACAGCTCTTCAAAAACAGAATCTTCATCTTCCCCTGAACAAACAGATGTATATCCAAGAATGGCAAGTAGAGGCTAAAATAGCACTTCATAACTGGTAGTGGCTGAAGGATGTGGCCTTAGGTCAGTTAGTCAAAGGTATTAGCTAGCGGAATTAGGCAGACTCAAATACTCAATGGCCCCCATGCACAGGCCCAAGCGAGCCTCCCAACTTCTACAGGATGGAGTCTCTGGAACAGCTGTGGAAAGTCAGCTCCCTCTCAGTTTTAAGGTCCCAAGAAGAATATTGGTGGAACCAAGCTGAACAAACTTATTACTTTTTCCCAGAGGTAACTGTCAGGTCTGTCCATCTCGTTAGTTGGCAGAAAGAGTAAAAGGAGCATACAGCTTATGAAAAGTCTCTTTCCCCAGAAACCAGAAAAAGGTAATTCTGGATAACAGGATTTAATGGAAGTTTCTTTGAGCTTGTCTGGGCAGTTCGGCAGTTTTTCACCATTATAAATTGGCATCCACTATGAGGCTGAGACAAGGGGAAAGAAGATCTTTTTTTCTCATTATTTGCGAAATTTTTAAAATGGAATTAATTTTGTCTTGGTTGGGAGCAATACAAATCTTTCAAATAATGTTAAGAGGCAACCAGACTTGGGATTGTGTGTAGCAGCTACGGTTTGGGAATAAATGGATGCTTTGGTAATATTAATACATTCGAGCCATTACTCCATGAATAATAGAAAATAACAATATGTAAATTCCCCACAAAAATTCAGGAAATTTCTCTCTAAATAATGGCTCTGCTTTCAGGAAGAAAACAGTAGATCCAAACAAAGGAATCAGAGCCAGTAGAAGAGAATAGAATTTTAATCATTTTACTTGGTATGTCCAGCCTGCGATGAACATTCATTAACAACTGATCAATAAGCTATTTTTTCTATCTCTTAAGTCAGAGTTGACACATAAAAATGAAGAAAAGTAAACATTTTCTAACTCTCCGGAAAAATAAAGCCCACTGCCAACGAATTTAGCCACATTAAAAAATAATACGTTTTGGCAGATGGTTTCATGCACGTTTATTTAAGAATTCCTCCCTATCCCCTAATATTTGAGGTCTACAAAGGTAAACCAGAAAGGAGACTTGAGAACTTATGCAGAAAAATGAAACAAAAAAACTTCCCTAAAAATTGTTAATGTAAGGTAAAATTACATTGTTGGCATGGCCCTAGACAGTGGACTGATTGAGGATTCACTTCACGGATATAGAGTTGGCTCTGGTTTCTCCTTAAGAATATAATGCCTACATGTTCACGCTTGTGGATGCATAAAAGTAGAGTTTTTAATTTGTTGTGCATCAAACTGTGTTTTTCAGTTTTCCTTTTTTTCAATTAATCCCTCTCCTCTAGCAAATCTCACAAATAGAAAGTGATGATGTTGTTTAGTCATTTTATTTGATACTTCTAGATAGTTAATCTAATTTTGAAAAAAATTAATAATTTTAATTTAATATTTAATTTAATTATTATATTAATTTAATTTAATAATTTAAAAAATTATTTTAACAATTTTTAAAGTATTTAATAACATACAATAAATTTTGGGAGCTTTTTAATTTTGTAATTGAAATCCTTGGCTGTGTTTTAAACATAGTTTAATTAAACTAGGTAGCTAACAAACTTTACTTTTTTCTCTGTACTGCGTTGGTGTTGTGTTAGAGATATAGGATGACTCAAGGCTTCAAACAGATCCTTCCCCTTCTCTTTTCCTCCCCCTTTCCTCTTCCTTCATCGTCTTCATCTCCTTTTTTGCTATGCTTTTCTTTTATGCAGACTGTTTAAGGTAAATTTTCTATATATATATATATATATATAAATTAAAGGTTCATCTAGAAGTAACTTACATAGGGTTGAAAATGTGTATTGAAAATGAGCTCAACTTAAAATTTTTTCAGAATATCATTTGACATCAAGATACTCTCACATGGCCGGGCGCAGTGGCTCAAGCCTGTAATCCCAGCACTTTGGGAGGCGGAGACGGGCGGATCACGAGGTCAGGAGATCGAGACCATCCTGGCTAACACGGTGAAACCCCGTCTCTACTAAAAATACAAAAAAAAACTAGCCGGGCGAGGTGGCGGGCGCCTGTAGTCCCAGCTACTCGGGAGGCTGAGGCAGGAGAATGGCGTAAACCCGGGAGGCGGAGCTTGCAGTGAGCTGAGATCTGGCCACTGCACTCCAGCTCGGGCGACAGAGCAAGACTCCGTCTCAAAAAAAAAAAAAAAAAAAAAAAAAAGATACTCTCACATTAAAAAAAGTTTATTGTTTAAGACTTTAATATTTATTAATTTTTTCATTTAAAATATGTTTCTCAGAAAAGCTCTTTAATGAAATTATGACTTTTGGGTTATTTTGTTACTCATTCACTTATACAAGCTTGAGATATTCTATACATGTTTTTGCTAAATAAAAAATGATCTTTTACTTCAACATGTGAAAATGAAAACAGTGACTTCTTCAGCAGCAATATTATGAAAACAGTTTTTATATAACTGCTTTTCTATTGCTCTCAGTATTATCAGGACTGGTATCCAGAGGGCTTAGTAAATTTGGAGCTTTACAATTTAAATCCAATCTTTTTTACTCAAGACCAATTCTCTGTTCTTTGGATTACTGATTTTGGAAGCTTGGAAAAACATGTCCTTAAAAGCAGGGTTCTTTCCACTGGAAATGTTGGTTTTATATATGCTATCACTTAGCCTTCTCTAATGATTTTTAGCAGATGGGTGTCAGAGCAAGCAAAAAGCTTGAAGCGGCTTTTACTTGTGTAGTTAGAATTGGAGAATCCCCCAAACACAAATCACTTTCTTTTTTCCTCTGAATATGAATTTGGTGCTGATGAAAGGGTCAGGCAGATAACCGTTGGCCTTGTAAAGAGTTTTCTAGAAAATACATAACATATGGGTAAAAATTCTTCCTCTTATCTTGTAATTTATCCCTGATTTAAAAGATACCCACTTTGAGGACCAAAGAAGCAGTTTTCTGTGAGTGACCTGCGATTCTTGGAAATTTCAGCTAAAGCTTTGAGAAAACATGTGCAATACTTTAAAGTGGTGGTTGAAAGCAACAGCCTGCTAAACTTCAGAAAGCAGACATCCTCAGAATTTCTTTTAGTATATGTGAATAAATGTACTTCCTTTAAAATGCATACTAAACATATGCCAAATGTGCAAACTATAATTATATATACATGAATATAGGTATTCTTGCTATTTTAAAAATTAATTTTGGCTGGGCACAGTGGTTCACGCTTGTAATTCTAACACTTTGGGAGGCCGAGGTGGGCGGATCATGAGGTCAGGAGATCGAGACCATCCTGGCTAACACGGTGAAACCCCGGCTCTACTAGAAGCACAAAAAATTAGCTGGGCATGGCGGCAGGCGCCTGTAGTCCCAGCTACTAAGGGGCTGAGGCAGGAGAATGGCGTGAACCCGGGAAGCGGAGCTTGCAGTGAGCGGAGATTGGGCCACTGCACTCCAGCCTGGGCGACAGAGAGAGACTCTGTCTCAAAAAACAAAAACAAACAAACAAGAAAAAGACTCACATTTGCTAAAACTTAGGGTAAGTTCCATAATGACCAAACTGATACAACTCTATTGAAAACCATATTCAATGACAGAATGGCTGAGTGGTTAAGAAGATAGACTGACTTGGTTCAAAACCTGGTTCTGTCACTGTCTTACTGTGTAACTTGGGCAATTGACTTAACCTTTTGGTGTTGCAGTTTCCTCACCTGTAAAATGGAGGTCATAATAGACTCTCCACAAGGTTGCTTTGAGGCTTAAATGAATTAATACCGTGTTTATACATGTTGAACAATGCCAGGAATATGGTAAACTGCAGAAAACGTTAGTTATTGTTATTCAACAGCCCAACTATACTGTGTTTGCATGACATCAGACCAAACTGTCTTTCATCCCCACTCACTCTCTGAATCATGATTCAGTAGAAAAGAGCTGAATCAATAAGAAAACTGAGGAGCTAATTTATGTGCTTCATTGTCTCTCTGAAGCAGTTTTACCATGGGCTTATGCCCACTGGCACTCTTATGAATGTCTGTTCCTATTACCTTTTTATTACAGAGGCATGTTTTATAATAATTCTATAACTAAGCTGTTGTAAGTTCTTATATTACCTGTGGGGAACTGAAGTTCAGAGATACAAAGTGAATTAGTGCCAGAATGGAGAAAAGAACTTTGACTTTTCATCAGCAGGCCTATTGTAGAGAAGACTTACAAATCAGTAACTCTAAACATCCAAGTAGAATTTACCAGTGCTTAACTGTTTTAAACCTGCACTGGAAGTATTTGAATGAAAATGTAATTTTTCCAGCTTTCCTTAAATACTTATAGAAATTGTTGCTTAGGCAATGTTTGTGGGTGCTTCATCTTTGGAAAACACTGCTATGAACATTTTCTTTCATGGTATGCTACTGAAGTAATTTTACAAACGAGATGAAAAGAAAATAGATATTTATTGCATTTCTTCTAGGTATCAGGCATCATCTCCTTTAATCTTAGTGCAGCTTTGCAAACCATATTGCTATTTTACAGTTGAAAAGATTGGGGCTCAGAGGGCTAAACTTCCCACTGGTCACAAACTGATCTTTGATTTAAGGGTCAGTAACTTATTTTTTTGTTTTTAATTTTTATTTTATTATTTTTTTTTCTAGACGGAGTTTCACTCTCTTGCCCAGGCTGGAGTGCAGTTGTGGAATCTCAGCTCACTGCAACCTCCGCCTCCTGGGTTCAAGTGATTCTCCTGCCTCAGCCTCCAGAGTAGTTGGGACTATAGGCGTGCGCTGCCACACCTAGCTAATTTTTTGTATTTTTAGTAGAGACGAGGTTTCCCTATGTTAGCTAGGATGGTCTCGATCTCCTGACCTTGTGATCCACCTGCCTCGGCCTCTCAAGTGCTGGGATTACAGATGTGAGCCACTGTGCCCAGCCTTTATTTTTTATTTTTAATTTCAATTTTAATTTTAGATTCAGAAGATACATGGTCAGATTTATTATGTGGCTATGTTGCATGATGCTGAGGTTCAGAGTATGAATGATCCCATCACCCAGGTAGTGAGCACAGTACCCAATAAGTAGGTTTTAGCTTTTGCCCCCTCCTCCCTCTTTCCCCTCTAGTAGTCCCCAGTGTCTGTTGTTCCTATCATTATGTTCATAAGTACTCAGTGCTTAGCTCTCACTTATAAGTGAGAACATGTGGCATTTGGTTTTCTGTTTGTGCATTAATTTGCTTAGGATAATGGCATCTAGTTGCATCCATGTTGCCACAAAGGACATGATTTAGTTCTTTTTTTTATGGCTATGCAGTATTCTATGGTGTATATGTAGTACATTCTCTTTATCCAATCCACTATTCATGGGCACCTAGGTTGATTCCATGTCTTTGAATAATGCTGTGATAAACATATGAGTGCCTACCTTTTTTTGGTAGACTTATTTATTTTCCTTTGGCTGTATACCCAGTAATGGGATTGCTGGGTCAAATGGTAGTTTTTTATTAAGTTATTTAAGAAATCTCCCAACTTATTTTCACAGTGGCTGAGCTAATTTACATTCCCATCAACAATATACAACAGTATATAAACATTATCTTTTCTCTGCAGCCTCTTCAGCATCTGGTAGTTTTTGCCTATTTATTTATTTATTTATTTATTTATTTATTTATTTATTTATTTATTTTTGAGAGGGAGTTTCACTCTTTTGCCCAGGCTGGAGTGAAGTGGTGCGATCTTGGCTCATTGCAACCTCTGCCCCTGTTTCAAGCAGTTCCCTGCCTCAGACTCCCAAATAGCTGGGATTATAGGCATCCACCACCACACTTGGCTAATTTTTGTATTTTTAGTAGAGACAGAGTTTCACCATGTTGACCAGGCTGGTCTCGAACTCCTGAGTTTAGGCAGTCTGCCCCCTTCTGCCTCCCAAAGTGCTAGGATTACAGCTGTGAGCCACTGTGCCTGGCCTAGTTTTTTACTTTTTAGTAACAGCCATTATGACTGATGTGAAATGATATCTCATTGTGGTTTTGACTTGCATTTCTCTAATTACAGATGTTGAGCATTTTTTCATATGTTTGTTGGCTACTTGTATGTCTTCTTTTGAGAATTGTCTGTTCATGTCTTTTGCCCACTTTCAATGGGTTTATCTGTTTTTTGCTTGTTGAATTGTTTAAGTTCCTTTAAGCTTCTGGATATTAAACCTTTGTTGGATACATAGTTTGTGAATATTTCCTCTCATTCTATAGGTTGTCTGTTTATTCTACTGATAGTTTCTTTTGCTCTGCAGAAGTTCTTTGCTTTAATTAGGTCCAACTTGTGAGATTTTGTTCTTGTTGAAATTGCTTTTGAGGACTTAATTATAAATACTTTCCCAAGGCTGATGTCTAGAATGGTATTGCATAGGTTTTCTTCTAGGACTCTGATAGTTTGAAGACTCACATTTAAAATCTCTAATCTAGTGACTTATCCTAGAGTTTCTCTGGTTTTTTTTTTTTTTTTTTTTTTGGCAGAGAAAATGAGAAATGTTCCTCTGGAACCTCTCTATGATAGAAATAAGTGATTTCTTTGTGTTTTCTAAGTGAGTTCATAATTTGTGTGATATAAAATTTATATACAGTGATTCTCACTATCAAATACTGAGCAATTTATACCTTTGGAAGGTGTTTACCATACTAATACATTAAAAGTTGCTTTCAAGAAGTAAAAAAAGACAAAGAAAAATACAACTCATTAATAAATTCAAATTCTGCTTCTGTGTTTTGACTGTTTTGAGTTTGATTTGTACCTGCTCTAGGTCTAAACACTTGTACTCTTACTTGTATCTCCTTAGCATTATTACACGTCTTATTTTATTTATTTTATTTTAAATACATGCTGTCAATAAGGTGCAGCTTAGTAACATGATTAAAGTTAGGGTGGAAATAGTTATGCAGGCTCAGGTTTTTCATATAAATTAACTTATTGCCAGTTATTTCTTATTGGGCCATCATATCTTTTTTACTCTAGAGTGAACTTCCAATAAAGTTTTCCATTTCTTCCTAAGCTCTTCTCCCCAGTAGAATAGTTTGTTCTTGACAATAGATTTGTTAGTCCTCTCATGAAGATAAACATAAAGCTATCTCATGAAGGCCTATGTGACAATGAGTTTGTAACAAATTGGACCAAAGTAGGCATCAGCATAGATTAAATATTAGATTAGTTAGCTGATTGCCTGGTTCTCAGTTGAGTCAGCATGTCCCCGCTCCTCTTGTGTGCTCTGCTTTGTATTGTGGGGGTTGAAAGTCTGTGAACTACATTTGTTTTCAGAATCTCTTGCTGATAGAATTCAAGATTAGATTTTGCCAAAAAGAAGCATGAGTGCAAAATTTCAAAAAGTGGGAGCCCCCTATTGCTCCTCAGGTAGCAGAGGGCTGGCAGATAGGCTTCATTTCCTATGAGTTGCTTACCCTATTACTCAGGTAGCTGTTCTCTTGCTAGGAGTTTCTCACAGTTCTGCAGTTTCCTGACTGGGAAGGTAAGCAACAACCCTGACAAGCAGAAGCAGCTTTCCCAGATTCTCACTCTTTCACCCTTCTTATCACTCATGTCCCCGTATTCAATCTCTTCTTACTAGAAAAGTTTAACTTGCTTTTGTCTTTGCTGACAAAACTCTCACTGCGACACTGATATTAACCAAGATTATTTCACTATGACCTTTGCCAAGACATCTCAACTCTCTGTCTTCTCATTCTTAAAACGAGAAGATGAGGTTGCATAACCTTTTTATAGAATTTTGATTCTGGCCAGAATGTGCTCTAGGAAGATGTTTCCTTGGAAGTAAGAGACAAGAGATAGTTCTGTACCAGTTGTTGTTAACTGTTAGATATGCTTATGTGTAAGTGTTGTTTAGCCTACTCAGTCTTAGTGTCAAAAAACATTGATGCAATGCAATATTTTAAGATTTAATTTCACATACCAATGTGGAGTTGTGAACTGTCTTTAAAACTCAGAAGATCTGGCCGGGCGTGGTGGCTCATGCCTGTAATCCCAGCACTTTGGGAGGCTGAGTTGGGTGGATCACGAGGTCAGGAGCTCAAGAGCAACTTGACTAACATGGTGAAACCCCATCTCTACATAAAATTAGCCAGGGGTGGTGGTGGGCGCCTGTAGTCCCAGCTACTCGGGAGGCTGAGGCAGGAGAATGGCCTGAACTCAGGAGGCGGAGCTTGCAGTGAGCAGAGATCAAGCCACTGTACTCCAGCCTGGGCGACAGAGCGAGACTAGGTCTCAAAAAAAAAAAAAAAAAAAAAAAAAAAAAAAATAGAACGAGACTCTGTCTCAAAAAGGAAAAAAAAAGTCAGGAAGGAACTTAATTTGGTGTCAGATCAGTGGAAAGAAGATCTCACAAGTGATATCACAGTCTGGGTTATTAATGTTCCTTTCCCCTCTCCTTACATGGCAACCTCACGTGCATACCTCTAATTAGTGCAGCTGGAACCAAGGAGGCTTCTGATGACGATTACATGGAAAATTTCCAAAGAAACTTTTCCATTTTAAAGAGAACCTAAAGCATAACCTGAATCAGCTCCCCCTTCAAAAATTCTATTCCTGCAGGGAAAAAGGTAATTATATGCATTTAGGTATGGATAGCTTTTGTAAAAAAATAATTTTAGTTGACACTACCTAATCACAAGGAATTATTTCATAATCATGAAATAATAATAGTCCTAAAACTCTAAGGTTCAAAGAAACCTTTCAGTAAAATTTAGCTCCTGGTGCCTATATATACTTACTAAGTGATGTCTTACAGTATATTTGGCAGTAATTTTTTTCTTCTAATTTTACAATTAAACTTCTCTATCATGTACCATCAAGTCATTAGTCAGCCATCATCTTTTGTTCTTTGACTTCTGAACATGTGGTAGAGTTACGTAAAAATGGACATGACATTTAAAACATCTCAAAATACTTATGGAATATTGCTCTTCTCTGTCTGACTCATACTTCAGAGTCAGAAAGCAGACGGTGGAATCTCTCCAAGCGATGACAGACCGGGCTACTGGGTGACAAGTGGTGAAGCATCCAGGAGCCAGCAGTTGCCAGTGGTCCCCTTTACCCGTGAGGTCAGCATCTCTAACACATACCCTTCTCTTCACATAATAGACTTGCACCTGTCTTTCAGTTGGGAATGACAAAGAAAATATTTTTTCTGCTCTCATCCACTCTGTTTTCTGGTGATTTCCTCTTTTATCCTGACCCAGAGAACAGATGTTCTGCATCCACTAAGGTCGGATTTACATTGTTTTGGCTTTCAAGGAGTGTTTTTAATATTCCTGCCGATGATTTAGCATAAATTGTTCTTGTAATTAGCGTGGTTAACGAACTCTCCACCTATCTTTTAGTAGGTAATTACAAAGCTGGTGTCTATTAGCAGGTACTATATAAAGATGAGAGGAAGGCTGGTGATTATGGATTCCATCCTCATGTCTCAAAGACCAAATCCCAAACGGTTTAATCATCATCAATGTCAACCTTTGCCATATCTTCATTCTACATGCCATATATTATAATGTTGCATTTACATTTCATCTTGACTTTGATATTTGCTCCTTCAGAATAGAGGTGCCCTGATTAGACAAGGCTACTGGCAATTGAAAGAAATGTTTTAAAAATATGCACATGCCATTACCAATTTCCCACGAGTGATTCTCTGTTTTACTGTGTGTGTTTACCAAAGGCTTTTTGTTTTGTTTTGTTAGATGTAGTTATGGCTAGAAAATATTGAGTCTTGGCAAAAAATTGACAATTACCAAGAGCTCTATAGTCCGATTTTTTTAGTCAGGGGCAAAGGGACAGGAAGAAGGAGATCTCTTCATGTAGAATGTAAATTTACTGAGTATTTCAAATATATAAACATAATTTATATACGTATGTGTGTGTATTTATATTCACTGAAGCCCTATTATAAGAATTGTATATACAACCTATAATTATTGTCATCCTCTTCCTACACTCCTTTCTCTCTGATCATTTCATGTCAACTTCTGATTAAATAATACTGGGCAATCATAGATGTCAAGAATCTTCTGCACCAATCAACCATTGAATTTATTAAAGAACTGGGTGGTTAGCTGTCTGCACTCAGAGTTATTCCTGCCAAACATTCACCACCACTATGCTAGGTGCCACATCTCTATCACTTCTCTCAGGACTCACTGCTCCTTGTGCCTTTCATTCCTCCCTCAAGTTTTAGGGACCAGAGGATGAACTTCTGAATAGATAATTGCATTCTGTGACTCTGTTCCCTAATTATGAGAGACTTGGGAGAGGAAAATCAAACTTTTCCTGATTCCTATGACATTTACTTAAAGAAGAGTGGGCATGCTTTGACCAGAAAGATAGTGCAGAAGAAAAGTGTTAGTAGTGAGAAGCAATGGTGGATTGGAATTCTAAGTTCTGAAAAGGATATTGTTATTTATGGAGCATATACCTATAGAATGTCTACTGGCTCAACTATACTCCACACAGTTGGCTAATTGGAGTCTATTGCCAAGGAACACACAATAGTGCATTCTCTCCATTTAGGGGTGCTTGGAACGCTGCTGAGCAAAACATGACAAGAGTCCATTGCACATGGGTTCAAATATATACATTTCACAGCTGTGTGACTTGTAGCAAACCACTTAAATGTCCTGAGCCTCATTCTCTTCTTCTTTAAAATTGATAGTTCATAGAGTTGTGAAGATTAAATGAAATGGTAAGTCTAAAAATTATTTGAAAACTGGAGAGTGCTACAAAAATGTAGAAATAATGATTAGTCAAGAGAAATATTTCTGTCATCTCTTGGGTAGGACACCGTAAACTTAAATTCACAAGGTCTGAAAATGGCAGCTCAAACCAACCATTTCAGAACTTTGTTACATGTTCTCAAATGTCTCTGAACATGAGATATGAGGGCTAGTCTCACTAGTTGGTGGGTTCTACTAATTGACTTTGTAAGCTGAATGAGAGACTGAACAGATTTTTCTATTTTTCACAGTTGTTCAATGGAAGGCAGTAGGAGAAGTATCACTGTCTTCTTCAACAAAGTCATGCGAGTAAATATTTGGAAGAGGATTCAGAATGGAAATGAAATGAGGCATTGTGTGTTATGCTGACCTACTTTAAACACCACTCCTGGAAAATGGGAGTCTGCACAGGAGCTTCCTCAGAATACTTCTCTTGGTATGATTCTCATGAGACTGTACTAAAATTATCTCGATGAACAACTTCGTGTTTTTTGCTTGGCATGGGTTGTGGGAAGAAAGCAAGAATACACTATGTCACCATTTATATTAATTCTTTGGACTGACATGGTTATTTTTATTTGCAGCAGGTTTATATTATCCTCAGAAGGATCTTTTTACGAAGGGATTCCTCGTATGAGGTTCTGCCAGAGCAGATGCACTTTAAATGACAGGTTTAGAATGGCCTTTTCTGTGTCAAACAAGTTGGCACAAGCTGGTTGTCAAGCGACACAGTGGCTGGCATCTATTAGCTTACTGAGGATGAAATCAGCGGCATTCCATCCAATACTGACTATTTTTTATTTTATTTTTTTACGATGTCTCCTTAAAATGATCATATGATTGGACTCTTTGTAGGGGCCTCACTCATGAAATGCAACCCATTACTAACTATCTAAAGTGGCAATGCTTATTTGGTGAGTTTTGCTCCTAATAACAAGATGAAGGGACAGTGAGTTCCTCCTTTGTAAAGACCAGAGAAGCTGTGGGAACTGGCAGATTCCCAATTTTTATTTTAATTCTGATTACATAGTAAAAACAACTCACAGAATTTAATGTCTAATTTGAGACACTTTAATCTTCGTTTCATCCATTAATTTGTCAAGACAATGTTGAGAGAGAAACTTGAAAGCAAGTTCTCCCTGTCAGAAAAACCCTTTCAGGGCCTTGAGGAAAAATCTCTCTTAATCACATTTTATTATACTTTTTTCTAAGTACCTGAACAAGGAGCCCATAACACAGGCATGAGTCTGAACATCAATTCTTATTCCAGATAGTAACAAGTCATACTGGATGCAATCTCAACCTCTTTATGCACTTAGTAATTCCTATATCCCGCCATTATTTGTGCAGTGTTAAGAAACTCAACCCTGTGGATTTCAGTTTGCTCATCTACAAAATCATAATATTGGACTAATTGATCTTTAAGGTCCTGTCAGATTTTTAAAATTATCTTTTTTTAAAAAAGTATTTTATTAAAGATAATGTTAGAAGTAAAAACAATGGCATTATTATCATTTATTCAATCTAACCTGTCTAACCATCATATCTGAATTTAGTACTTAAAGGTTGGGGTTCTTTATTCTCAGACTTTACTGTTAATACTTATGAACTCTAACTCATGAATTTAGTGAAATACAAATACCCTTATCTGGGAGTAAACTGTAATAATATGCTTCTATGTTGGGGGGAGAAAAACCCCAAACAGCCCTTTTGTCTTTTAGATTTTGAATGGCTTGTCTAGCTCTTCCCCTCCTGCCCCAAACAATGCATGGGCATTCTTTGTGTCAGTAATAGAAGCAAATGCATGTACTGTGTGTATGTAGTAGCAAACATTCAGGCAACGTATTTCCATGTTAGCTGATGGGCTTTGATAAAGTCAAATAAGAACCAACAGAGCAAGGCAGTTCTTAAGATAATAATACATTATCAGCACTATCATATATACCCTTTTTATTCATGGATAAAATACCTATCAATGTGACAGTACAATTCTTCAAAGACATGAATTGCATAAACTCGATATCCGCATTTCTATAACTACTGGTACCTCTTCCACCACTGTCAAACTCGATACAAGTCTCTGTGCTTAAACTTCTCAAAACAGTGGCTTGTGATATGATATGGGGTCTGAAGTGTGAGAGATGGTCTGTACTAGTGGATAAGCTTTCATTTTTATATAGAAACAGGTCATGTATTGGTAGGAAATCCTTCTTGCTGTGGAATCCAAGCAGAGTTGAAGGGCAGATGACAAAATCAAAACAGAACCCTCTGTTGTTTTTTCCCCCCTGTCATTTTAGGAAATTTCTTTTATCACTTTGATCATGCTACTTTGTGGGGTTGTTTGGGCAAATTCCCACCGTTAGTCAGGCCCACTGACTTCCATCTAATAGGATCGTATTTATGTTGCTAGAAGGGCTGCCGACTGGCTTCATTTCCCCAGGAAGTAACTCTTGGCTAGCTCTGGCAGGGACATTATAAGCTTGCAGGCTTTATCAAATCTGTGAAACCAAGTGTGATTTACAGAGAGAGTTGGGGCAAAGAAACATACAGCAGTTGGATTCTAAAATCAGAAGTTTCCTCCCTGAAGAGGTAGAGGGAATTGGAGTCAGAAAGCCAACAAATAAGACCGATTTCAGCTTATCTTGAAAATTTCTAGACTTATTCATAAATTTGACAGGAGTGCTATCAGAGAGAAACACTTTGAAATGATAAAAAGTAAACACTCGACATGAGACCCAGAGATGTGGATATCTTTCAGATGGCTGGGCTTGGTGCAGAGAGCAACAGTGACAATAGAATATGATGCCACATTCTCTCTCTTTTATGTTCTTTTAAACTGCCTCTAGAAATGCGAATAGGGTGGGAATTATTCAGTCAAAAATGTACCTTGAAATTAAAAATTAAAACAAAAAACAAGGGAGGGTAGAAAGGGCGGTGATAAGGATTTTTTCCATAGGAAAATGTCAGAGGAACAAAATTGGCATACGTTCTATTTTGCTTATTTTTCTGAATAGTAAAAGATTGGGAAATAGGAGAGGTTTCTTTTCCTTTTGGTTGTTGATAGGGCATTGACACCTGCTCTAATAACAAAATTAAGCAGGGATGTGTGGAACACAAGTAGAACTTTTCATAATTGTTCTAGTTAATAGTTTGACAGTTAATATTATGAAGAAATTGCTTAAATCACTTAGGGATAGAATTTTAGAATCTCCAGAGATGATAGATTTATCCTAAATTTTAAGAGCCACAAAAATGTATTTTTTTTCACCCTCCAGTAGGCCCATTATTTAAAAAAAAATATATTTACCAGAAACAAATTGCATATATATATATGAAATTATGAAAGAGAAGGATTAATGTAATTTTTAATGGATATATATGTGTATGTATCTATTCAGTTCTCCATGTCCATGGGGGATAGGTTTCAGGACCCCTGTGGATACCAAAATCCACAAGTGCTCAAGTCCCTAATATAAAATGACATAGTACGGTTGGTCCTCGGTATCTGGGGGTTTCGATCAATGGTTGGTTGAATCTGGAGATGCAGAA
>NC_045455.1:63707428-63762028 GCF_002776525.5 Piliocolobus tephrosceles | reverse complement strand
ACACACACACACACACACACACGTATGGCTATATACCTGTTGATTGAGTTTCTGACCAGCTTACAACAAGATAACTGGTATAGCTATATTGAATTAAAATAATTTCAGCCTAAAGTAAAACAATTTATGTCTGCTAACCTGGGCAGCATTATCAAGAGTAAGTGTGTGTGGGTGTGTGTGTGTGCACGCATGCATGCACACGTGTTTGTATCTTTTTGAAATGCCAAATATAATTAGAGGAGTTCCTTCATCATCTTCAAGGATGTCTAAGTGAGTTAAATTTATGATGGAAACCATTGAACAATTTCAGTAAATACAGGAATAAGTCATGTATTTCAAAGTAGTCTCACACAAAGCATTTAAAAATACCAAGAGAATAACTATGGTTTAAAACAATTTCATAGACTACTGTGGAGGAAAACTTTATCTTTTTTAGTGGAGGATAGTCCCAGTCATGGAGGAGCCAGGGCAAAGGGAGAAGTGGTAAAACAGTAATGTATAAACAAACTTGGAAAAAAATTAGAATGAAGAGGCCTGTTCTATGTAAAACAACAAAAATGAATAATCTAGACCAAAGAATCTTGGATCAGTTTTTGGTTCTGAACTGTTAAATGGAACATTTTGAAAAGGGGAGGTGAACTTGTTGATTGTATCCCTGAAGCTCATGTGTTCTCAATGCCCAGCAAACATAGACTTTTCTTGCAGGGCATCTGGGGAAGAGAGAGAGAGAGAGAGAGAGAGTTGGGGTGGGAAGGATCTAACAGAAGCATTAGATTTTGTTGCCACATTTGGCCTGGTAGCCAACACGTTTCCAACATTGGCTTTTATCCCACGGCACCCTTTGAGGGTAAGATGGAAAAGCTTTTTTCTTTCTGATATTTTAATTTTCATGTCTTCCAAGGAATCCTACCATATTTTTAAGTAGGTACAACACATAGTACTTAATTTGTGCATTTAAATAAGCAGATCTGACGAAACAATAAAAACTGTATAAGGTTTATGTGGGCAAGTTGCCACTTCTTGAACTTTGAAATTTGCACACACAGTAAGTTGGAAGTTTGCTAATTAACTGTATGCACATGACCAGAAATAGGTTCACAAATATTGTTTCTTGTCACTAAGGGTGTCTTTATAGTATGCCAAACAAAATGCACCTTCGGATGATATATCCAGGTCAAAAATGCTGTGTATCATAATATTTTTAGCTTTCTGGTCTCACCTTTTTCACTACTGTATTTGGCGCAGTTGCCTGAGAACATTTTCTATTGCTGGTTGTCAGCTGTATAGGATAACAAAGTAGAATACTTGCTTTAACCCATACAGTAGACTTTGGGGAAAACTGGCAATCCATACCTCTTGTAGAAGAAACATGAGATGTTTGGCCTGTCAGATATATATGAAATTATGGAATCTTCGAATAGGAAGTATAATATTTACTAATGCTTTACTGAAACAAAAACCCCACATATAAAGAGACTCAATCAAGGCAGAAGATTATTTTGTTCACATGTAGACCAAGGGTGAGCAGTTCAGGATTGTAGGTAAGACTCTACTCAAGACAGTCATTCAGGGTCCCAAATTCCTTCAATCATGTGGCTCCATCCTCCTCCAGAGTGTTGTCCATGTCTATTTAGTTGAAGCTAGGTCATTGACAAGTCCAGATGTCATCCAGTAGAAACAGAAAAAGAGAAGAAGGCAAGAGAGGCAGCTTCATTTTTAAGATGATGATGCAGAAATTCGCTACAATACTTGTGCTCATATCCCATTGATCAGAACTCTGTCACATGGATAGAGAGGTGCCGTGGATAATGAAAGCAGATAGAAATTCTAAGATGGAAGATATAATTCTACCTCTCACTCTGTCTGGCTGGCAAATCCACAGAAATGGGTAAATCACGTTGGATATTACAGAGAAACTCCTTGGGCTTTTACATGCCTTCATTTCTATTGATTTAATGAAGGACTGATAAAAAATTTAAAATGTTAAGCCATTTAAGAAACTTAAAATAGCTTTCTCTTGATCTGTGAATTGTATGAATTAATGTGAGATTCATATAGCTTAAATATAGTTCAGTTTCTTTTTAGTGTCCATTTATTTGAAAAAAATTAGAAGAGGTCTACTATAAAATTTGTCCTTGTAACTAATGAATCTAAATTACCTTAATGACTGTGAAAGTCAATACATTGATTAGTTCAATAAATGCTATTCATTGTACACCTCCTATGAGTCTGTGGTTGTTGTACGCACAAGGGAAGATACAAAGCTGAATAATTTGCATAGGTCTCAAAAGTCAATGCAGGTAAGGTTCCTGGGTCCAGATATTCTGACACCTTACAAAATGTGGGTATGAAAGACTTTCCACTCTAATCCTCTTTTTTTTTTTTTTTTTTTTGAGACAGAGTCTCACTCTATCCCCCAGACTGGAGTGCAGTGGAGTGATCTAGGCACACTACAACCTCTGCCTCCTCGGTTTACACCATTCTCCTGCCTCAGCCTCCCAAGTAGCTAGGATTACAGGTGTCCACCATCACGCCTGGCTAATTTTTGTATTTTTAGTAGAGATGGGGTTTCACCATGTTGGCCAGGCTGGTCTCGAACTCCTGACCTCAGGTGATTCACCCACCTCAGCCTGCCAAAGTGCTGGGATTAAGGCCTGAGCTGCTGTGCCTGACCTGTATTGCCTCTGGATGTGACATTCATAAATCTTCAATTTTACATGAAAGAGAGAAAAAAACAGCAATAGATAGTTGCAGGTCCCCCAATCCCCTAATTAGTTCAATGAATGTTTTGTGATCACTATGTGGCAGGTACCTTGTAAGCATCTGAAAACAATGGTGGAGAAGATAGTTTCTGTCTTCCTGAAACTTATGTTCTAAATCAATCATTCCCAATCACTGATCGTCAGCACAGTCCAGATATGCTTGCAAAGTTTTTCATTCAGCAGCTGTAGCAGGCACTACAACTATAAACATGGTGCCCCTTCCTTTTTTTTTTTTTGGCATCAAAAAATATGCCGATTCAGGCTGAGAAAGATCAGAGGCTTTGAACTACAGGAAATATTCTGGGGTCCAAACTATGGTTCTGATTCAGTCAGTGTAGAGTGGGTCTTTTTTTTTTTTTTTTTTTTTTTGAGATGGAGTCTTGCTCTGTCGCCCAGGCTGGAGTGCAGTGGTGTAATCTCGGCTCCCTGCAAGCTCCACCTCCCAGGTCCACGCTATATTCCTGCCTCAACCTCCCAAGGCGCCCACCATGACACCCCACTGTTTTTTTTTTAGTAGAGTCAGGGTTTCATCGTGTTAGCCAGGATGTTCTCAATCTCCTGACCTCGTGATCCACCCCTTGGCCTTCCAAAATGTTGGGATTACAGGCATGAGCCACCGTGCCCGGCCTGTAGAGTGGATCTTAAAGTCTCTTCTCTCAGAAACTTCCCATGTAATTTTCATGAGCAGTTAATTTGGAGAATTACATTTTTGCATGCAATTTGGGTCTGTTTCAACATTTTATAAAAACCTATATCTTGCCGTGTATAATTGGTGATGGGTCTGCTAGGTTTCATTGATGACAATTTGAGGACTTACCCAATGGTTTGTCACTGTGATGACTGTTACTGGCTCTCTGCACAATGTGCCTCTGTCTGAACCATCTTTTAGGTTTAACTCTCAAGTTAATCCCAATATTTAGAGCATTTTTTCCTCGTACTAAATATGTATGGTTCATAGTTCTCTATTATTAACCTATCCCTTAGTTTTGAATTAATCTTAAAAGCACATTTAACTTCTTACTGTATGCAAAGCACAGTATATTAGTAATTCATTTATATATTATTTGAAAAATGACTTAGATTAATCTCACTATAGTTCAACATATATCTTTTTTTAAAAAAACCATCACACATCCATCAATCATTTGAAGCCCTTCTTCCAGCTGGAGAACTGATCAATTTAAGGACATTCACTTATTTCTCTGTGCACGGAGAGTATGAACTTTTCATTGCATTTTAATTCATGTTTTTCTCTCTTTTATTGTCACATCACCTGTCAGCTATGAACTTTGTATCCAAAGGTTCCTTTTCCTTATATAGCAATGTGAATATTTTGTTAGCTATTTTTCTTTCTTCTCACATTCTTTCCCCCCATAAAATTATGTAAAAATGGCATTTGACCTATTTGTTTGTTTTATAACAAATATAGTGTTAAGCTGAGAGAAAATGAGTCTTCTTTCTGATGCCTCTTCTAGAGACCATTGAAAATATATAGAATCTATTTGCTTGGCTTTACACTGTCCAAATTTGAACATCATTCTGAAGTTAAAGCTGTCCCTGAGGACTGATGACATTTGATCTGAGTAACAGCTATGGTACTCAGTTGAGGTCATTCTTTCTATATGGTTTCAAAGCTGGAAGCCCAGAAAATCCATTAAAGCCAGAGTTAGAGCTGAAATAAAGGTGATGACATAGCCATCTGAGGTGAGAAAGGTGAGCTTCTTCAGAGGGTTTCAAGAAAGTGCATAATGAAGACAATTTTGGAGCCATGCCTCTTCGGTACTCCCAGCTGCCTAACTCAGATCTCCCATGACAGCCCTAGGATGAAATGCAATGTGACCTGATTAAACGCTTACAATGCTCCCACCATCCTGCCTTTATCCCTCATTGAAACACCTCTTTTAATGCTGCCCTCATTTCGTGGGTCTGATTGAACCTTGCTAATATAAGGACTGAGTTTTATGATGCCGCTCTGAGAGGATGCTGAGCAGCAACATGAACTTGCTTTTTTTTTTCTCTCCAGAGCACACATCGAATGAGAAAAAAGCATTCCTTAATATTGCCACATAATGGAGAGGGATTACATCTACTCGTAGCATCACTGTGAAAGTTACCTGTTAACTTCTATTAGAACTCATTAAGCAGTGCCTTTTATTCCCTTGGCTCCCAGCCTCCTTGACAGCTTTAGCTGAACAAGATCTCCAACTACCCTCAACAACCTATGTGCTCCATCAGGCCCTGCGTTTAGACTGTTCTATGCCAAGCACAGGGAAATCTTGTATTGTTTTTTATTCCAGACAACCAGTATCATCTGTCTTTGGGGGTTACTGTTGGTAGTCTTGTCACTCAGACTCAGCCACAGGCACAAAGCATCCTTTGATTATATTTCAGTTCCTTAATAGGAACTGTTCTGTTACCTCATTTGCCTGCTAAAAACCCATAGAGGTTCCTATCTTGTTAAATGTAATTCTGTTGCAATTACTGTCAAATATTAAATTAAAAGTAGTTAGCTCATTAACAGCTCCCCCCAACAATCGATTAAAAAGTTTTATTTTTTAATATAAAGGTGGCTAGCATTTACGTGTGAACTCCTTTCTCATCTTTGGAATCTAATTAAAGTCACTTGGAATGCTCATTCTTTTACATGGTCCCAGAATTTCTGGAGCGTGGAAGAGGCATGCAGTGGGAACCGAAGGATGTGGCATGAAACCACCTCAGAGGCAGAGACTGGGTCTGGAAGAACCAGCTGAAGATGTGGCATGCGCAGTCAAGGACAGGCACTGTCTCTGGCCTCAGAGGCATTCATCAGGAGGTACAAGGGTGGAGGTTTCTAATTTGATCAGAGCTGGGATATGGTGAATACAAGAGCACATGACCCTCGAAAGTACAAGGGAGGTAGGCAGGGGCACCGAGCAATGCATGAGCAGAAACACAGGGCTGGAGCCAAGTGGGCTGGATTTCAGGTGGAAGATGGCCAGATTGCAGTAGGATCCAGTCTTGGAAGGAGCAGTAAACTAGGCAGAAGACTTCGAAAGGAGTAATAAAATAGCAATAAAAACACTGCCCTGTAATCAATGTTTGCTATAACATCTGAAGCGATTCTTTAAGAAATATAAAGCAGATCGCACCACTGTGCTGTCTAAACTTTTCAGTGACTTCCTAAGCCAGTCTTATTAATCTCAAAATGGGAAAGAGATCACCTGGGTGTTTTTGTTAAAGTGCAGATTCTGACTTGGTGGTCTGGGGTGGCATTCAAGCTTTTGCACTTTCAGCAAACTCCCGGGTGATGTGCAGACCATGCTTTGAGTAGCAGGTACTTGGAGTACAATCGAAACGGCCTCACCTCACCCCATTCTCGCCCATCTCTCTCCACATCCCAGCCAGTCGTATCTGTTTCCCACCTCATAGGCTTCATAATTTCTGTTTGCTGTGCATGGAGTGCCACTCACCCAGCTCTTCTGGCTCTTCCTTCTCTGGTCTCAGCTTAAATGGCATCTTCTCAGCATGGCTTACCCTGACGGCCCTCATTCCAAAACAGCCCCCTCATTCCCAGTTATTCTCTACTAAAGTAACTTTGATTTTCAACTTTGATCGTAGCTAGCTCTTAGTCTACAAGCATCTATTTACCAATTCAATTGTTTTGTATATATGTCCCCAATTAGATACAAACTTCCAAAAACACAGGAACAATTATTGACACATTTTACACTCTATCATTTATTAAATTCTGTCTATGCACTCTACATTGTACTAAGTGCTTTACATTTATCTCATTTATTCCTAGCATCCAGTCTGTAAGTTAGGTCTTTTTAATTACTAGGTTACAGACAAGATAATAGACACCCTTTAAAAACACTAAACAGAAACTGCAAGCATTTGAGCAAAATGGAGATCCAAAAAAATAGCTATTGCATGTGCTGCCCTGACTCTGCCTGTGTTTTACCTCCCGAATGGAGACATTCAAACCGGAATGACCACTACCATCTCCACATGGTCCCCAAGGGTACACTGCCCAAAGAAGGACAACAATCCCATTGCATGGCTGAGCTAGTCCAACACCAGAGACGACTGCTAAATAAAGTGGAACAAAAAGGAATTTAATAGGGAAAGCAACTAGAGTCATCAATGCGACTAAACATACTATAGCTGCTGCGTATTGTGCTCCAGTCACGGGCCCCCCACTGTAAGAATATCAGTCAAAGTGGCAAAGGGGAGATTTCAAATCCCAGGACAAAGGTATTATGTACCTTGAATAGACATGTGCTCCTCTTTACCTCCCCTCCCACCAGTAACCAGGGGCAGGAATACTCTGGCCAGGTTTGTTTTCTCCTTTCTGTAGGTAGAAATTCTAGTAAGAATGTATTTTGACAGATTTAGCATCTGGGGTCCACACATAGCTTTTCCGTGCAAGATGGGGGCAGGTGCAGCCCTTGCTTTATCAGGGAGGATAATCCAGGGTTTAGAATTAAGTACTAAGTCTCCATTTCCCTGGATGATCTTGAACAGGGGCATATGAGGTCACGTACATAATTCTATGTATAAGCAAGAATTTCATTTCTTATTGTGGTGGAAATGAGGAGTCGGAGAGTATGGGTTCTGACTCTAGAGCTTCTTGAAATGCCAGCTTAGCTGCTGACCCCCCTTGAAGGTAGATGTGCACAGGGGCCTGCCGTGTGTGCTTATTATTTTTGATGGATTACAGTCTGGCTGCAGGGCAGGAAGCTCAAACCCCCAGGGTCACATTGTTGTAGCTTGCAAAGATGTTGAGGCTTGAAACATTTCACTGTAGCCAGGCTCAATGAGAATTGCAGGTATTATCTTCAGAGTCCCTTACTCTTCCTTCTTCTTCGGGTTTGCCCTAGATATAAAAAATTATGCCAAATTGCATTCCTCTCCCACACCCTTCTACACATACACTCGAGCTGAATATGAAAATTGGTCTCTAATTGTTGGATATAAGCTTGACTAGCTTTGAATTAACAGCTAAAGCTGTATTCATTAATCTGAACAGGGAAGAGCAGGCAGACTGTCACAACACGGCTCAGTTCAGTAGTCATGCAGAACAGGTGAGGGAACAGGCGGCACTTCGAAAGTGCAGCAGCCGGTCTCCATCAGCCCCACCACCCAGTGACGAAGAGTGGGAGGCAGCCAGCCACATTGGCTCCACGAGATGGATGGCACACCTCAAAGTCCACTATCCCAGGGCATCCCAGTGATGACTGATGGCTATCCACAGCAATTAAGCTTCAGAGCTTTTAAATGTCATTTTAGAATCAAATGCCATCTCATAAATGTGTTGGTTAACATTTATCAAACATGTGGATGGGGTGGGGTTGGTGGGCTATGGAGTCATTCTTTGGGGAAATAAGAACAAAAGTTACAGCTTTTAAGTGGGAAACCATGTGAGTAAAATTTGATAGTATTTCCATGTGTTCTCTTCGACATTGAAATAAACTGCAGAAGAACCTTTCTGTGTTGCGATTTGGTGGGGTATGGTGAAACGAATGTACTTTATAACAAAGAGTCAGGAGAAGTGGTTTTAAGCTCTTTTACATATGATGATGTATTTTAGAGAAATCCCAACCTACCTGTATAAATGGGAGTTGTAGGTAGGAATGAGTGTGCTAGAATCACCTGAGGTACTTTAAAACATACCAATAGTATAGATGCTTACCTTAGAGATTCTGATCCAGTTTGTCTGGGGTGAGATATATATATATATATATATGGCTGTGAAATCTCCCCAGGTGATAGATATCTATATTCTTCATTCTTACAATTCTAATATTTCTTTCTATGTAGATATTCCCAAAGTAGAGGACACTTATTAATTAAAAAAAGCTTTTCATAAGAACAGCATATGGTGTTGAAGGACAAACACCAATTTGTATTTACTCATTAAATCAATCATAGGCTAAATAACTCTTGACAATTCTTATCAAATTCAAAGTTTTAAGTAGGGGGCCTGGATTTACTTGAACATGGTGTAGCAGGGACCATGAATCTGGAAGTGTGTTATATTGATAGCAACCTCTGTAAAAGGTAGTTCGAGTGAAGTTTATTGAACAACAGAATATTGCTGATTAAAGTTATCAACTCTCCTTCCTCCATTTTGGCCTTTTCTTCTGTTTATTTCTCTGTTCTGATTACAGTTAAGTGGTGGCATAATATTTTTTAGACATGAATATGATTTTAAATTTCTCCTTCCTGTATTTTTTTTCTCAACTCCATTCCTGCATTCAAGCAAATAGTTGGCTTTGTAATTTTCACCTCAGGGGAAGAATAAGGGTAAAAAAAAAAAAGCCATATACAAGTTTAGGTTCTCAAACCTTGTCTGTTTAAGGAGATTGTTCTTAAATAGGCAATGCCCTCCAGATTCGTGAATTCTCCAAGGTGGAATGAAAGGTAATAAAGGGGAATGAAAAGAGATGAAGAGGAAGTGAGAACAGGGACCTCAGCGAGCCCAGGAGATACGTTGTGGGCTTTGTTTGCAGGAGGGGTGATGAGGAGGTAGTACAACCTAAGAAGGGCATATAAAAGCTAAGGAAAAGGGTGATTAAGCCCATTTTCCATAATGGAGACTCCCTGTATTAGTCTGTACTCAGACTCCTATAAATAACTACCTGAAACTGGGTAATTTATAAAGAAAAATGGTTTAATGGACTAACAGTTCCACAGGCTGTACAGAAGGCATGACTGGGGAGGTCTCAGGAAGCTTACAATCATGGCGGAAGGGTGAAGGGGAAGCAAACATGTCTTCACATGGCATCAGGAGAGAAAGAGAGAGAGAGAGTGAAGGGGGAAGTGCCACACACTTTCTGTTTTTTGTTTTGTTTTGTTTTGAGATGGAGTCTCGCTCTGTCACCCAGGCCGGAGTGCAATGGCATGATCTCAGCTCACTGTAACCTCCTCCCCTCAGGATCAAGCGATTCTCCTGCCTCAGTCTCCTGAGTAGCTGGGATTACAGGTATCCGCCACCATGCCTGGCTAATTTTTGTAGTTTTAGTAGAAACAGGGTTTCACCATATTGGCCAGGCTGGTCTCAAACTCCTGACCTCAGGTGATCCACCCGCCTCTGCCTCCCACAGTGCTAGGATTACAGGCATGAGCCACCATGCCCAGCAACAACCAGATCTCATGAGAACTCACTCACTGTCATGAGAACAGCAAGGGAAAAATCTGCCCACATGAGTCAATCACCTCCCTCAAGGTCCATCTGCAACACTGGTGATTACAATTCAACATAAGATTTGGGTGGGGACCCAGAGCCAAAACATATCACTCCTACAATGGAGAAACCCAGTGAGGTGAAACCAACCTAATTGTCCCATAGAACTGGTATTGACTGGTTTCTTTTCAATAAACATAGAAGATAATCCTCTCAGTCTTAAAACTTAAGAAAGTTGTATTTGTCTTATCTGAGTTCTTTTCTCAAGAAATCAACCATCAGGCCTTCCAGATGGCATAAAGAAACTGAAACTTACCAGACTGCCACATCTGGACAATGAGACACCAGACCCCTCACCTGTCATGATTGCCTTAGTGACCACCTGCTCTTCCTGTTTACCAACTCCTCTTCCTTACCTCTTCCTAATTCCTGTTTTCCTGCATGTCATTACATTTTTTCCCTGCTATTTAAACCCTAATTTTAGTCAGTCAGGGAGATGCTTTTGAGAGTGATCTCCCATCTCCTTGACTGCAGCACACAATGAAAGCCTTCTTCCCTGGCAATACTCGTTGTCCTAGTGACTGGCTTTCTGTTTGGTGAGCAGCAGGACCTAGCCAGAACCCCTGGTGTTTTGGTAGCAAGAAGATGGCTGTGAGGCCTATTTGAGAATATATGCCATAAATAGCTTATCAGGTATTCCCCTGTCTGTAAGCAACAGCAAGAACCACCAGACCCAAAGGGGCCTTTGGGACAGAGTTATCTCAGTAGCAATTGTGCACACCGATGGCAGAGCACTGGGCCAGAGGATGGATAGGTCAGAGGATGCTGGTAAAGATGAGAGACGTAGGAGTGGATGAGCCACCTACTTGCTGTGGCAGCATGCAAACTCCAAGAAGCAAATGAACTGGAGTTGTGTGGTGGAATAGGGGCCTCAAAGATAAATTGTTGTCCTTTAAAAACCTCTGGGGATATAAATCCTCATGCTATATCCTTTTGATAGAAATACAAGTTAAAATTAATCATGAAGTGTAGTTTGGCAAGTACCTATAGTCATGTATGATTATGTCAGAATAATCATACATATGGCAGTCAGAATTCTATGGAGTATTAAAATGAATAACATGTTCTCATTCTGCTCAGAGTATTCTCTTGCTTTAAATGAAAACAGGTAGAGAAACAGACTGGTAAGAGATAATTCCATTTGCAAGAGGCAAAGTCTAATCTATTTGCATGCAAAAGTGTAGAAGACTTTTTTACTTTATTCATCACTCCATTAATCTAATTTCAAAAGGGAAGGCCCAGACTGAAAACAGGGGTTATTCACAGTTTGAACAAACTTCTCAGGCATGAGTGAGCAAAGCATTCAACTGTTAGACTTTGTTGCTTCTTTACCAGCTGGAGATAAACATAATGAAGGTCATCCTATCTAATCTTAAATATGGATAGACATATACACGTAGTTGGGGTTGGAGAAGAAATTATTTTGAAGGATGGTAAATAATAGGTCTTTTATGTACAGGTGTACAAGTTGGGATAACATGTTCCATGGTATCTATTTCCATCTTGTGTTAGTCTACAGAATGATTGACTGAATGAAAATTTCCATAGTAAACAATGAGAAATAGCTAAGAGTCATGTATATCAAACACCGTTCTGCAACATGACAGAGGGATTTGGAACGACTGGAGATACTTCCACCCCAGGAATTTCCAGGACATCTGGTAAGTCAACAACATGATCACAAACATTATGGCCAACAATGTGAGTTTTTGCAACAATGTATTCATTTTCCAAATGTTCCAGCTGAGAAAGCCACACAGAACATTCCCACCATCTAGCAGATGGCTAATGGGGAAGCCAATATTTTCTGTGGAAACCAGAGTTTCTTCTTCTAATGTTAGATATTTTCAGCAGAGAGAACAAATAAGCATGTTTTTAAATTTCATTCTCCCACTCTCAGAAAGAAAATGTATTGTATACTATTAATTTTAAAGCGTATGTAAGAAAAATGTTTTTTCTTTCCCTTAAGATTGTAGAATGAAGAGATTGCTAGACCCAGAAATGTTTGGTGGTAGTGGGAATGGCTGCTATTTTCCTATGTGACGTGAGATGGAGGGGTTGGGGAAAATTTTGAGTCCGTATTTATTATTATTATTATTTTCATTGCTTTATGGGGGAAAATTTTAAGTATATTATTGGAAATGAGTTTGCTCTTACCCATGTCTAGATTTACAACTAACTTGTAGGGTTGTAAATCTCAACAGACATATGAATGGGACTTGATTTTCATAGAAAATGAAACAAAATGAACAAGGCTCAATTACCACATTTATTTTAGAAAGAGTAGGAGGGGATGGCAAGCAAAAGATAAAATGCAGTTTGAGTAGCATTGAGTTAACACCTCTAGTTTTGTAGACTGTACTTTCCTGTGCCAGGAAAATGGTCAATTCACCTTAAAATATTTTACCTTCACTTGTCACTATCAAGCATTCAAGTAAATATTTAGAAAAACATCCCTGTGTAAAATACTTCTAAAGGTATGTATTTTTTATAAATGCATGTTTCCATTTGTGTTTTGTTTCAATGTGTTATTTAAGAAGTTTAGAGGACCATGTTGAAGTGGGAGTTTCTCCCACTTTTCCAGTAATAACTGCAAATGAGTGTTTTTATGTCCCTGCAATCTGACTAAAATCCTTTAAAAAAATTAATTGCGATACTGCCATGCAAAGATATTGACATGTAAAATTGCACTTATTTTTGTAACAAGTTATTTCACTCTGAAAATTAATATTAATTAAAGTTACTCTATACCTACTATGTACAAGACAATATGCTAAGCTCTGCTGGAGACACAAGAAATTTACATTGAAGTTTAATGGTGCAAAGACATACTTAATTTCGTTAAGTTATTAATCTTATCTGCCTTCCTCTTTTAAAAAACTGAGTATCTTAGGTGAAAAATCCATTTGGTGGCTGCTAGGAGTCTGGCTTTCTGAAGCCTGTGCAAACTGGAGTCAAATGTATTATTCAGGAATGGCTAATAGGCTCTGTCCATGAGATGAAGATATGGTCTTCTTGGAATAGAGTAAGGTTGAAAATCAAGAGAACCAAAAACTTGTAAACACCTCCTTAGCATGGTATATGAACAATTTCTTCTCATTCTCCAAAGAGTCCCATGTCCTAATCCCCAGTATTCATGTTTATATTATTTTTTTATGGCAAAAGGACTTTGCTGATGTTACTAAATTAAGGATCTTGAGATAGGAAGATTATTCTGGATTATTGAGTGAGCTCAATATAATCACAAGTGTTCTTATAAGAAGAAAACATGACGAACTGAATCAGAAGAGGTGTGACTATAAAAACAGAGATTTGAGTGATAATGTTTTGAAGATGGAAGAAGGGGCTGTAAACCAAGGAATGCAGGTAGCCTGGTAGGTAAAGCAAGGAAACTAATCCTCCCCTAGAGGCTCCAGAAGGGAACACAGCCCTGGCAGCACCTTGACAAATACACTTTTAACCAGTGTGACTGGTCAGATTTCTAACCCTCAGAACTATAAGATAATAAGCTTGTATTGTTATAAGCCACTGTTTGGGTAATTTATTTACTGCAGCATTAGAAAGCTAGTACAGTAATAAATCCATAAATAAGTACTGTAAGATCTTCTTGAAGGAAAATGTAAACCTAAGTATATAAAAGCTGTGGAATAGCAATAATTATTCTTTGCACATAGACCACATAGACCTGCCAGAGTTGGCAAAGACCAGCAACAGCTTTACTCAGGAGGAACAAGGAACAAGAGGAAAAATGTGGAAAGATGCTTTTCCTGCTCTCTGCAGCCACCTAAGTTTTACATAAATCTATATCCCTTTTCTAAATAAACTGGGAAACTACAAGAGATAAACACATATAATCTCTTCTTGCCAACTCGTAGACAGACTTCCAAAGAGTAAAAAAAAAAAAAAATCCTAGAAAAGTCTCCATTGAATATTACTGGAGTACTAACTTCTGATTTTAATATGATCTGTTTCCATAGCAAACACACCATTCTGGAGGAGTAGGGATGACAATGACTTGGCAGATAATTCCTGAAGTTCCATGAATTTCTTTGCCATCTATTATATTTGCTTCTTTACAAAAACTCAGTAAGTTTCTACTTGTATTGAATATCTTAGTGGACAGATAATAGAGAGAACAGGAACTGGGAAAAACAAACAAAAACAAAAGCATTTAACCTGTAAAAGGGAAGAATCATCACAGGGATGACAGCCACCTGGTGCGCTGAATATTTTCCATTACTTCTGCACATTCCTGTACAATAAGCAGAAACAAGAGCAGCAGTCCTCCATCTTGGTCCTGTTTGTACCAAGACTGAATGGGGGTCCCACTTTTGATTCACCTTTATTCTGTGGGACAAGATGTCAATAGATTGGCTCTCTCTTGAGTCTAAGCCTCCTGAATGCCTGAGCCTGAAGTCACCTCTGAGTGACTCTAAAGAAACCCACCATCTTTCCCTGGATTCCTCCATAGGAACTTGGTCTTCTGGATTATAGTCCTTATCAAATTTTATTTTATCCTATCTTACCTTATCTTATTTTATTTTATTATCTTTTGTGATGGAGTCTTGCTCTGTCACCCAGGCTGGAGTGCAGTGGCATGATCTTGGCTCACTGCAACCTCAACCTCCCAGGTTCAAGCAATTTTCTGCCTAGCCTCCTGAGTAGCTGAGATTACAGGTGCCCGCCACCATACCCAGCTAATTTTTGTATTTTTAGTGGAGACGGGGTTTCACCATCTTGGCCAGGCTGGTCTTGAACTCCTGACCTTGTGATCCACCCGCCTTGGTCTCCCAACGTGCTGGGATTACAGGCGTGAACCACTGCAGTTGGCCTGTATTTTAATTTTTTATCTGCCCCTTTCCCCAATAGGTTGTGAACTCCTTGGGGTAAGGCATGGCATCTCATTCATCTTTGGATTTCTGGTACCTAGGGCGATGACTTCACTCAATGAGCACTTCATGTATACTAATTTCAGCTGTTGAAGGAGGAAATCATTTTCTCTTCTGGAATGATTCAATATTTTTATAACCTTTTCCTGCCACAAAGACTTGAATCTTCAAACTATACTGGACTCTATTCTTTACTTTTCCATCCACTCAAATATTCATTAAGCCTGGTCATGCTTTCTTCACAGTTATACCTCCCTTTGCATTGCTAAGAAACTCTCCATATTATCCCCTTGGCTATATTGACTGTTTCCAAGTATAACTGTATGGACTTGCCACAAGATGGCTGCACCATAATTACCCAAGAAGTTTATTACAAAACAGGCCCCACCCCCAGAGTTTCTGATTGAATAGGTATCACATTGGAGTCTTTATTTTTAACAGCTTACCAGGTGTTATAGGATGAATTGTGTCTCCCCAGATTCATATGATGATGTCTAGCCCCTAGTACCTCATAATGTGAACTCATCTGGAAATAGGCTCATTATAGATGTAATTATGTAGATTTAGATGAGTTCATGCTGGACTAGGATGGGTCCTTAGTCCAATATGCTTGGTGTTCTTATAAAGTTGATATTTGGACACACACATGCACAAAGGGAGAATACTATGTGAAGGCAGAGAGCAAGATGATGCTTCTGTAAGGCAAGGAGTGCCAAAATTTGCCAGAGAACACTGGAAGCTATGGGAGGGGCATGTAAGAAATTGCTCTTCACAGCCCTCAGAAAGAACTAGCCCTGCCAACAACTTGGCCTTTCACATCTAATCTCTAGAACTGTGAGACAATAAGTTAAGACATCTAGTTTGTCTTACTGTGATAGAAGAGCCCTAGAAAACTAGTATACCAGGTTATCCTGATACATTGACATGGTTTTTGACCTGGACTCTTAACACTCCTCTACATTAAAACCTTAAATATCTCAAAGGGCCATTATAAGGACTAAATGAATTAATATTTATAAAATGCCTAAAACAGGCTTGGCCTATAATAAGTGGTATCTACACATTAAATTTTCCAAAATCATTACTGTGGAAAGCGGCAATATTGGTGTGTGTATATATCATGATACGATTTTAGATGGTATAGACATAAAAATAAATTATTAACAATAGTATAATTGACGCATCGATCTCACAGTTTTTCAAATTTAGTTTGAAGTTATGTTACTGAAACACCAGGGATTCAGTCTAGATCTGTCTGCTCACTGCACAGAAAGCCAATCACCAAAACTACAGGTATTACCAGGGAAGAAGGCTTTAGTTGGGTGCTGCAGTTGAGAGGATGGGAGCTCAGTCTCAGATTCATCTCCCTGACTGACTACAACTAGGGGTTTATACAGCAGGGAAGAAATGTGACAAAGTGTTGAAACAAGAACTAGGGAGGGAAAAGGATACATCTGGTGCCCTGATCTAATGAGTTTCAGTTCTTTGACACTTTTCTTGAGAGGCTTGAAGGTCCTTTCCTGAAGAAGGAACGCAGATAAAACAAATACAGGTTTCAAGCTTTAAGAACAGAAGGGCCAATTTCTATGTTGATCCAAAAGAACAGTCTATGGGAGTAGTGGGCTGGTTTCAGTTCCATCATGGTTTTGTAATAATCCATTTTAGAATACACTGCATCTTAGAGGCCTCTGCATGCTCATGAATCTTCAAACTTTAAGTCACTGGAGAATCTGTGATATATTGCTGGGACTTAGGCAGATTGCTGGAATGGAGGGTTGTCAACCAACTCTTCTTAGGTGTATCAGTGCCTTTTCAGCAGTAACATAGCACTTTCTTTGGTTTATGGATAGACAACATAGTGAAGATATGATTCCAATAAATGCAATTTGGGATACAAAATCCCACAAAATTAATATGAACAAATAATCTGCCAGGCACTCTACTGGATGATTTACCTGTATTATTTAATTTAATTCACATGAAAACCCATGGAGGTAGTATATTATCCCCATTTTCAGGGGATAACTGTTTTTCAGGGGAAAACTGAGGCTCAGAGAAATTAAGTAATATGCTATAGAACACAGAACTTGTAAGTGGCAAAACTGACATTTAGGCCCAGGCAGTCTGACACCAGTGCCTATCCTTCTAATTTTCTTGTTTTAGTGCCTTTAAAAAAATTATATGTCTTCTTCTGAAAGATAGCATACACATAAAAAAGCATACACACACACACACACACACACACACATAATTTAAAGAATACTTGTAAGACAGACATGTATAAGCACTAGCCCAATCAATAAAAATAGGGTTGCTAGTGCTCTAGAAACTTCCTGTGCAGCCTGCTATGATTAAGTTCCCTTGTGACATCAGAAGAAGGCAACACTTACCCGTACCCACAGGCAACACTTGCTGATAATTATGGGTACCATTTTCTTCATCTGTCATTTTATTATTTGTGCTCATAGCACTCAACAATGCTATCATTTTTTGTTACCTAACATTCAGTGCCTTCTGCACTATAGGCTCTGGTCTTCTTTCCCATTATTTTCCTACTTGAACCCTCTTCTATAACTTCTGGTTGATTTATGTGACCCCCAACATGCCGTATGTATTGCTTCTTCCTTCATATTTATTCCAGTAAATTCCTTTCTCCAAGCCTTCTGTCTCCACATTTACCCTTTCTTTACAGGTTGCTTTTCTAGTGGGTTTGTCCCATAAGGTTTCCTTCTCCCCTGAACTGCTCTAGTCCTTATATCTATTCCATCTATTTTATACTTTTCTCACATCATGGTTTAATGCCATTCTTTAACACATAAAAGGGTTAAGGTATTTGCTACTATTATTAATATTTTATTTATTATTAATTTTTGCATTCAACAAACATCTATTAAACACACAGTGTGGCTGGGTGCAGTGGCTTATGTCTGTAATCCCAGCACTTTGGGAGTTTGAGGTGGAAAGATTGCTTGAGCTCAGGAGTTTGAGACTATCCTGGCCAACACAGCAAGACCTCACCTCTAAAACAATTTTTTTTAATTAGCTACGTATGGTGGTATGTGCATATAGTTCCAGCTACTCGGAAGGTTAAGGCCGGAGGATTGCTTGAACCAGAAGATTGAGGCTGCATGGAGCTATAATCATGTCACTGTACGCCAGCCTGGGTGACAGTGAGACCCTGTCTCAAAAACAAACAAAAACCACACAAACACAGTGTGGCAGATGTATGTTCTACATGTATAACAGACAATAGTACATGCAAAGTCCCTGCCCTCATGGAGCTTGCATTCTGGAGCAAAGAGACAAATAACAAACTAATAACAAAAAAGTAAATAAGATCATTTCAGACTTTGATGAACACTATGAAGGAAATGAAACAGAGGTGGGGGGTGGTGAGAAAAGAGGATACTCTGTGAGCTTAAGTCTTTTCTTCCATCTGAAGTAATAAATTTTCAGTCAGGGAGAATAGCAAGTGCAAAGGCCCTGGGGCAGAAACAACCTTGGCATGGAGTGGATGAGGACAGAGTAGGAGAACAAGAGGTTGGAGAAGTGGTGTTGAATAATCACGTGGGGGTTGTACAGGCCCTGATAATGAGCCTAGTTGCTTTGTTAGATGTGAAAGGATGCCACTGTAAAGTTTAAGGAATGGAAGGTACATACTTTCACTTCCTTATGAGCTCTTACCTTATACTGTCTTCTAACTTTTAATGTACATATCTTTTGCCTTAACTAGAGTGTTCAATTTTTGTAGTTGCTTCAAATATTTACTCTTGGTGTAGCTAATATTGTTGTAAAACCTGTGTGGCTGCCCTTTCAAGACTGTAATTACACTAACACTTTATTTCAGTTTTTAGCAATGTCAAACTTTCCAAGAGTACTGACTCTACTCAGAAAGGCATCATTTCAGTAAAGTTTCAATTGGACAACTGAAGTACATTTATGTGGTTATTACACTGTCAACAAACATGACCTGCCTCGCGAGCAACTCCAGAAGTGCCAAAACACTTGTTAGCTGTTCAAAATCTAGAGTGTGCCTTCTTTACGATTAGGGGTAACTTGATGAGACTTGAATTCCAGCTGACCTTTGGTGCACTTCTCAAAGCAAGACATGCAGCAGTAGGAATGGGAACTGAGGTTTCTGATAAAAACTGACAGACATAGCCATTGTCTTTTCAGTTAAATTTTCTAGGGACTTTCTGCATTTCATCTCCATACAGGATGAACGTCTGAGGATTTTAAACAAGGAAAGCAACTGTCAAGAAGTGAAAATGAACCCTAACCAAATGTATCAACGTACAGAACTGAGATATGAATTTATAAGGTGGGAGGAGATCCATTAATAATAAAGAGATCTTTTTTTTTCTTTTGACAGCTTGAGAGCATACATCTGGCACTGAACCTTCCATGTGGTTGATATTTAGATTGTTCTTTATTATCTAAATAAGCAGCAATGTGCTTTGGAGGCTGAAAGAAAGGACTGTAATTCTGTGAAACAAAGCAGGCCCGGAGCAAGGCATATGGCTGTTGCCCTCAGGCAGAGGTTTTCAGTTCCTAAAGTCTGGGCGGGTCCTGCTGCTAGCAAGTTGGGATTAGTTATTAGAGAGTGTTCCCAAGGCGCCACTGACCCCAAGGAAAGCACTAAAGCTGTGATCACACTCCATTACTCCTCAGCTTACTAATGAGCCAGATTTCCAAAAGGGAGTGCTCCCTTTAAGCATGCAATTTTATACTCACCAAATGACCTGCAATTGTACTTACAGATGGATTATACTTAAATGGCTCAACCAGTCCAAGTAGCCAGTCACTTGACCCTGATGCCAGAGAAGTTAATGATTCATTGCTCCAAGAATAGTCTGAAAAACCTAGGTCAGAAGATGTTTTAAAACATTTTTATTAGACATGTTTCCTCAGAGATGGAGTTTAGAAGGCAACAGTAGAGTTCCAGTGGCCTGGCACATACTCTTCAATTTTAAAATCAACAGACATTTTCCAGGCCCTGTGCTAGTTGCTAAGGATAGAGTGGTGAGCAAAACAGAAGGGGGTGCTGTCTTCATGGGGCTGACATTCTATGAGAGACAGAAACACACATGCAATTGTGCACAGTAAGGCTACACAGAAATAGATTGATTGGAAAGATGTATTTAAGGCCCATGGAGGAACACAGTAAGGGGCTGAGATCATAAACCAAGAAAATCATCAAACAACAATAAGAAAAGGTCTCAGTGAGAACGTGACCCTTTTGTTGAGATCTAAAATAAAAGGAGTTGGTTATGAAAATAGTGGCCTCAGGGAAGGTGAGGACCTTCCAAGCAATGGACACAAAAACCTGACAGTGGGGAAAACCTGGATGTATTGGAAGAATTGAAACTGTACTCAAGTGTGCAGACTGCGCACGGGCAGAAGGAAAGGGTGATGCGTCATGGACAGAAGGTCTGAGCAGGCAGGGCATTCCTAGTCATGGGAAGACATTTGGGTTTATTCTAAGTGCAATGTAAGCTACTGAAAGTTTCTAAGTTGGGGGAGATAGGATCAGACTAGTGTTTTGGATAGCATGACCATTTTCTTTGCATTTCTAAATATCCTTGGCATATTGATATAACTTGGAGTTCTTGACAAAACCGATACTGTTCTAAGTTCACAGATTTCAGTTTTTCTTCCTCTTACACCATTCATTCTAATATTTATTGTGTCTAATGTTTGCTATGTAGTATCTTTGGACACGTAGAGAAGATAAACATTTACTGTTTAAGGGGAAAGACACAACACAAAAATAAAAAATATTCATACAAATGACCCATGTGTCCCCAGCCTGAAGTTCAGAGATTAGGAGTTCAAAGAGAAGCATGTCTTTGAACCCAGAGGTTATGAAAATTTCTTTGAGCAACTGTCAGGAAGTGAACCCTAACCAAATGTATCGATGTATAGATAACTGAGATATGAATTTATAAGGTGGGAGAAAATCTGTTAATAATAAAGATATCTTTTTGTTTTTGGACAATGAAAAGACCTCCTTGAGGAGGTTGCTCTGTCCCTGCCTCCCCCAACCACCAGGATTCTACATCAGTCAACCTATTTTAATATGTAAGTCTATAGATACACGACTACAAAGGCCCTATATAAAGAATGCAGAAGTTATTATGTATTTTACTTGTGTGTGTGTTTGTATGTGTGTGCGGGTGAGTGCGTGGTTAGAGACACCTGTAATCCCGGGAGTGTGGAAGGCCAAGATGGGAACATTGCTTGAGCGCAGGAATTGGAGACCAGCTTGGCCAACATGGGGAAACCCCATCTCTACAGATTTTTTTTTTAAAAAAATGACCTGTCATGGTGGCATGCCCCTGTCATCCCAGCTACTCAGGAGGCTGAGGTGGGAGGATTGTGTGAATCCAGGAGGTCAAAGCCGCAGTGAGCCATAATTGCACCACTGCACTCCAGCTGGGAGAAAGAGTGAGACCCTGTCTAAAATAAAATAAACTTAAATAAAAAAAGAAAGAAAATGAAATAATATCACAGAAATGATGTCATTATGTGTAGTAGGAAGATACATGGGAATCCAAACTCCCCACATTAAAAATGTTGAGTCATATAGCATTACAGGGTTCGACTATTAGCAGATTTCAAAAAGGGATCTAGGAGAACACAGGTCTTACCCAAGGGGATTTTTGGTGTTGTTTCTGATGACTTAAAAATCTGTTTCCATTACGTCAACTAGAAACCCACTTTCCAAAAAGCTAATAGATGGGATTCTTGTTGTCATCGAATAAAACATAGGTGCTTAGAGCATAAAGACTTCTTTTCACTTGTATTCTTATCTTGGTAAAGCAGTCTGCTGACGGTGTCACCCTTTTCTGGTGGAGGTTTAGTGCTGCTGCTGTCGGTATTAAAGCCAGAAAAAGAGAGAGGGGCACTGGGAGATACTTTAACTGCCACAGGCATAAGCCATTATCTTCACTCTGTGAAAAATTGCCCGATTTCTTCTCTTGATAAAACTAGACATGGGTTTAAAAACATCACTTAGAAACATAAACCTCAAATACCTAAGTCCTTACTTCTCTTCCTTTATCATTCGCCAGCGCCTTTGAGAATTGGAGGGGAGTAAGGTAACTACTTGTAATGAAATGCACTTAAAGAGGGTAAAATGTTAGATTTCACTTTTGAGGCACAGTTGATAGAAGCATTATCCCCGGAGGGCTTATTCAATCAAGAGTCTGAGATGCTGAAGCAAGCAGAGATTAAGAGATGGGAAAAGGGTTTCATCAAGGCACATGCTGCGGCGAGAACTCCTGTTGGCTTCCCTTTGCTCTGGCTCTCTTAGAGCACACGCTTCTGTGGGGATCATGCTCATTCTCTCTGGTGAAGTTATGCTTCCCCACATGCCCTTAAGGTTCACTCTGGACACCTCGGCAAAGCCTGAAGTTTCCTTGCCCTCAGCCCCAGCCCACCTTGTCTTTCCCACCTCACTTCCGTCACGTATACCCTATGTCGTATCCATCCCAAACTTTCCATCATTCTGCAGACTTTCTTGAACTTGTTGTCCCTTTCTATGTCTTTGTTCCTGATTTTTATTTTTATTTATTTTATTTGTTTATTTATTTATTTTTTAGATAGAGTCTCGCTCTGTCGCCAGGCTGGAGTGCAGTGGTGCAATCTTGGCTCACTGCAACCTCCACTTCCTGGGTTCAAGCGATTCTCCTGCCTCAGCCTCCCGAGTAGCTGGGATTACAGGCACCCACCACGATGCCCAGCTAATTTTTGTATTTTTAGTAGAGACGGGGTTTCAACGTGTTGGTCAGCTGGTCTCGAACTCCTGACCTCAAGTGATCCACCCACCTTGGCCTCCTAAAGTTCTGGGATTACAGTTGTAAGCCACTGCACCGGGCTGTTCTGATATTCTTATCACATTAAATGACTCCTTTCAAATTTCATCTTTTTTTCCCCATTTAATCTTCGTAGTAACCCTGTTTAGATCATTACCATCCAGTTTCTCTTCCTATAGCACTTTGCTTTCATTCTGTAGTTTTAACATTTTTACAGTCCTCTCTGTATTCTGGTTGTGTTTCAATATCCCCTTTGCCTTCAGACTGTAAGTTCCTTGAGAATAATGAATCTCTCTCTCTCTCTCTCTCTTTTTTTTTTTTTTTTTTGAGACAGAGTCTTGCTCTGTAGCCCAGGCTGGAGTGCAATGGCATGATCTCGGCTCACTGCAACCTCTGCCTCCTGGGTTCAAGCGATTCTCCTGCCTCAGCCTCCTGAGTAGCTGGGACTACAGGCGCCCGCCACCATGTCCGGCTAATTTTGTATTTTTAGTAGAGACAGTGTTTCACCATGTTGGCCAGGATGGTCTTGATCTCCTGACCTTGTGATTCACCTGCCTTGGCCTCCCAAAGTGCTGGGATTACAGATGTGAGCCACTGCACCCGGCCAGAGGACAATGAATCATTTTCACAATTTTTCTTTCAAAAAGTAGTACTCCCAAAGAACATTTATTGAGCACATGCTGATGAGTGCCAGGGAAACAAAGAGAAGGCATGTGTAGTCCCTGTTCTCATGGAGTTGATATTCCACTGGCAGGAGAATAACAATAGATGAGAAACATACACAAACAAAGTAGTTACAAACTGTGATACATGCTATAAAGCAAGCACACAGGGCGATGGGATAAGAGAGTCTTGGGGAGGGGGATATTTCATTAGATAGGGTACAGGAGCTGACTTCTTTGTAGTGGTGATCTGGGAGATGAGAAATGGCAGTGGAGCACTCCGGAGAGTGGCAACAATGTCCTAAGGCAGGCAAAAGCTTGGCATATACAAGGAATTGTCAGAAGTCATTTTGTGGTAAGGGATAGACAGGTAGAAGATAGAGTTGGATATGTAGGCAGGTGCCAGATCATTCAGGACAAGAACAAGGAGTTTGGACTGTGTGGTTTTTTTTTTTTTTTTTTTTAGACAGAGTCTTGCTCTGTTGCCCAGGCTGGAGTGCAGTGGTGCAATCTCAGCTCACCGCAATCTTTGCTTCCTGGGTTCAAACAATTCTCCTCCCTCAGCCTCCCAAGTAGTTGGAATTACAGGTGCAGACTGCCATATCTGGCTAATTTTTGTATTTTTAGTAGAGATGGGGCTTCACGATATTGGCCAGGCTAGTTTCGAATTCCTGGCCTCAAGTGATCTGCTTGCCTCAGACTCCCAAAGTGCTGGGATTACAGGTGTGAGCCACCATGCCCAGCCTGGACTGTGCATAGTTGGAAGCCATTGCATGGTTTCAAGCAGGAATGTGATATTGTATGTATATATATATATATATATATATATATATATATATATATATATATATATATATATATAATACATAAACCTCTGCCTCCCGGGTTCAAGCGATTCTCCTGCCTCAGCCTCCTGACTAGCTGGGATTACAGGTGCACACCACCACTCCCAGCTAATTTTTGTATTTTTGGTAGGGACGGGGTTTCACCATGTTGGTCAGGCTGGTCTCGAACTCCTGACCTAGTGATTGGCCCACCTTGGCCTCCCAAAGTGCTGGGATTACAGGCATGAGCTGCTGTGCCCAGTCAAATGATATGTATTTTTAAAGATAATATAGATAATTGTTGAATTAAACTGTCAATTCATAAGAAGAGGGCTTATTTATTCTAATTGAATATTAATGATCTTTGTTTCTTCATATGAAACATTTGAAGAACCTTCAAAGACTCCAGGAATAAAACCATTAAAAATAAAAGAATACTTAATTCAAATTTTTCGTGTTCTTTGTTTTGGCCAGTTAGTTTTAATTGTTTCATTTCTACTGATTTATCAACAAGGTTTGGCTAAACAATAATAAACAATCTTCTAGTAGAAATAGAGCCCTGGAGAGTGGGGGGTGGTCTCTGTTTGTGTGAGTGTGACACCCCCTTAAATTCAATTCACAGAACACATTAAAAAACTAGTACAATAATTTGTCTTTGTAATAAAATCTCCTCCCTTCCCTTTATTTCGCTCTTCATTTGGGGTTACTCCTCATAAATTTACAAAATTCTTTTATTGTTCTAAGTAGGAGTTTACACATACCTGGGAGTAATTAACTTTTTTACAGATTTCTTTGTAGTGTGGGGTAACTTTCTGGCCTTTCTTCTATTTAGAATGAATGAATGAAATGGTACTGGGTTACCATAGAATAGTTTAAAGAAGGGGACAAGAAATGTGATGGGAATAACAACTTTTAGACTCAAATGGGGAAGAATCTTAAGAACAGACTTTCTGCTCGAAGAGATCCAAGTCTATTGCTCTTAGAAAAGTTTTCTGGTGATAATTCAACTTGGAATAATACAGCAAGTTTATATTGGTAGCCACCTATTTGTAGCTGAAAAAACTGGAAATAGTTCACACAATGAAACCTAGCTATAGGGCAAACTGACATAAACCAAATGTTCCTGATAGATCCACCTACTCTTCACAAACAGAATGGGATCTGCAACAGTGGGAGTCTGGTCCATCTCTAATTTTATTCTGTCTTATTGGTACTCATCCTGATTAGATTGGAGATGGAGTAAATGTCTTAATTAACTTAAACATATAACTACTCCAGGATATATTTCTAAGTTCAAGGTACTCTGGGAGAAAATGAACTGTTTAATTTAACGAATGTGATTTATGGTGAAATTTATCATGAAATTAGATGAAATTTCTAAAATTTTTAAAAATAGTTTTCAGAATGGTAATTGCTGTAAGGGGTGAAATTATTATGTGCATATTAATAGCCTTTAAGCTTTTATGAAGTAATCCAGTAAAATTGACTTCTAGTCAGTCCCTGCTATACTTGCTTTATTGGCAACATTTCATCTGTGGGTTGCTGTTGAGACATTTTTACTGTTTACCAGATGGGGTAAGATTTTACATAACTTAAAACATCTGCTCTCATTGCAGTCCAATATGATCATCTATTTATATTTTTGAATTATATTATTCATTCCCTTTTAAATGATCATGAAAATGTTTTCAGAAGGACAAGTTTACATGATATTTGTGAAAGACATTTAACTTTTCCCTCTCTTTTTTTCTTGTGTATCTGCTATTAGGATGAGCCATATTTTGAGTCATGAATGTAGTGAAATATTTAGATACATCTCCTACTTGTGAAGCATTTGATTTCCTAAATTAACTGTTGTTAATGTCACCTCTGCTTTCCCGTACACACCTGTATATAATCATTTCACTATAAATATAAAATACAGAAAGCCATTTTAGATCATGCCAAGGGTCTGATACACAAAATGTCTTCAAAACATGCTGTAAGGATAATGCTGCTCCTTAAAAAACAGAAGAAGGAAAAGTTACACAAAATAAAAAAGGAAATAGAGTTATTTACTTGGGCTTTGAACTAGCTAATAGTGAAAATAACTATTGTGTAATTTACAAAGCACTTTTATATATAACAGTGAAAAATTGGTTATAGATGTTACTATTGTTGTCCCATTTTATAGATGAGGAAACTAAAGCTGAAGGGCATTTAATGACTTACCTAAGGTCAGGGTGGTGCAATGGCACAATCTTGGTTTGTGCCAAGCTATTGGGGTTCGGACCACAGTCCCTTTCTCCAAGAACCTCATTTAATTCCAACATAACCTAGTCTGAATTTTTGAATATTTGAAAATCTCAGCTGGCAGCATTCATGTTAATGATGCTGAGAGGTTAGAATGAGAAGTCTCCTTTTGTTTATGGTTGGAATATGGTGTGTAGAGCCTATTGCTTCTGTGGGCTTAGTTAATCACTTCCTGGGTCACAACGCCTTTGAGGTGTACTAGGTTGAATTGTGTCTACTCAAACCTATCTGTAGTCCTAATGCAGTGCATTTGAATATAACCTTATCTGGAAATCATCTTTAAATGTAATTAAATTAAGGATCTTGAAATGAGATTATCCTGGACTTTGCTTGGGCCCTGACTCCAATGTAGAGTATCCTTATAAGAAATAAGAAAGGAGAAGCCACAGAGACACAGAGACCAGATAAAGATGGAGACAAAGATTGGAGTTATGCAGCTACAAGCCAAGGAACACCAAGACTTGCTGGCAACCACCAGAAGCCAGGAGAAAAACATGGAACGGATTCTCTCACTGAGCCTCTAGAAGAAACCAACCATGTCAACACCTTGATTTCGACTTTGTACTTCTGGTCTCCAGAACTGCGAGAAAATACATTTTTGATCTTTAAGTGATGAACTGTGTAGTAGTTTCTTAAATGGTAGACATAGGAAACTAATACAGTTTGACTCTCTTCTAGAAATTGTGAAAATCATAATATATGAAAATCTGAATTTGGGCCATATTTGTTTGATATAGAAAATGAGAAAAAAGGCAAGATAACCAGAAGATACTGACAGAAAAAAATTTAAGAAGCAGCACCATTAGTGGAAGCCAATAAGCCTTTGCATTGCTCCTGGAGAGCTGGTCCCAGGTACTATTTGTCTGTTTTATCTGATCTGCAGTTTGAGGAACAGGTATGAATGTGATTCAGAAGATTAGGAGTTTAGGACATCACTAATTAATTATGCCACCCTGGAATGTCACTTAAATCCTTCATAAAGTCAACTCATCTTGAAGCCTGTAGGCCTGACATTGCCAGTCACCCAGCAGGGGACTACAGCTTAGTAGAAACGGGCTTTGGAACCAAAACACCTTGGTGCAAATCTCACCTCTACCACTTACTATATATAAGCAGGTTTGTAAATCTCAACCTTGTTCTATGCCGTGATGACCATTATACCTTCTTTAAGAGGTATTGAGTGGGTTAAATGGAATAATCTGTGTAAAACATATATATGTTTAACTTTTTTCCCAAATATTTTAGGGCAAGTTTATCATCATGCTAACTCAATCCTAGAGTCCTAGTGACTGACTAGCAGGTTTCTCAATCTCTTTAAAAATTTTTCATATTTTAGATTTGTATCCTTTAAGGGCCTTCTGGTTCAGTATTTTCCATATCACCAATGGATGAGAGGTGTGTGTTATATTCTTTTTAGTTTGTTTTCAGAAAACAATAGGTTGAGTATGTGTATTTTCTTTCAAACTATACACTCGTGACACCTCACACATTCCCCAGTTTGAAAAATCTCTGGACTAATCTTCTGACTGCAACACACAGGAAATGGTGCCCTAACATTGTCTGGGAAGTATCAATGTCAGGCATTTCTCACTGGCTTTAGAGAAAAGCTTTTTAAATCAGATGGTTTTTAATATATACCTAAAATTACACATTTGTATAAATTTAGACCTTCTTAAAAGTAATAGTGTAAAATCAAACCAGGGACCCATAAATAATAAAAACGCATAATACACCCTTAAAAGTCTGGATGAACTATTCTGTTCAGTTTCCATTGGTATTTTCCAGTTTAAATAAAACAAATTCAAGCAACCAACAAGTTCCAAAGTAACAAATTTTAATTTGCACCTCTCAGCCTGTGACGGGTAGTGAGCTGTATCACCCAAGTAGCACTTAAGGAAACTCTTCTTTCTTTTCTCCTCTCATTTCCATCATACACTCGAAGTTGCTCTGGAGGGCTTTTCTGTGCAACTCCCAGACTTACGGCATATTCCCCAACCCAGTATCCTTCCTCCTACGCTCTGTGTCTCCACACACTCCATTCCTTAACAAGGCTTGTTGACCTATCTCATCTCTAGTGGCACACACTTCCTTCTGATTGAAAGCAAGGAGGATGGAGAGGGTTGACCTGGGCAATGTGAGAAATCTCTTTTGTGGGTCATAGGAGAGGCTGTGAACTTTGAGGTAAAAAGTAATTTTTAGTCCTGTCATAATTGTAATAGCTTAGATTAACTTACAAATTAAAAGTACTTTCAGTTATATTATATTTTCTTGTAAAATATCCTATAAAATTCTTACAATACATTATTATTATTTTCAGAGATGCCTACTAACTGGATGGAAGGCGAGCAGCTGTGAGCTGTCTCTTTTAGCACCTGACCTTCCTGGCTTGGCTAAGGTAAGTGCAGAGACAAAACTTGAATCTAGGTCTTTGAACTCCTAGTCTTGTGTTTTCTGTCTGCCTGTCTCTGTTTCTGTCCCTTTGTCTACTGATCTATGTATGTATGTACGTACATATGTATGTATGTATGTATGTATCTATCTATCTATCTGTCATCTATCTGTCTATCATCTGTCTAATCTATCTACCTATCTACATCATCTATCTACAGGTATCTGCCTGTATTCATCCATCTAATTTCATTGCCTCACTGTACCTGTTTGAATGATTGGATGTAACTCAAAGTCTGCGTGTTAACTCCAGGAGGAATAGTCATGTGGTGACATCCTCCCAACTGCACAGCGATGTATGATAGGAGCCAGCCGTTGTGGTACTGAAGCTGCCAGTACTTCCTAAAGGGTCATGCCAATGAGAGGGGAACTGCCAGAAGGGGGCACCAAATGGGGGGAAATAAGGGACTGAGACAATTTTATGGGGTGAATGTGCTATAAAACTTTAGTGTCACTTATTCCTAATTCCACCTTTCCTGAGCAATGCATCTGACCCAAATGAAATGCAACAAAAATAAAATGAAATAATTAATTCCCCAGTCCATAAGTGGAAATCAAAAGTCAGTGGAGAGGAAGCTTTCCAAGTCAAAAATACCATTCAAATATGAATAAATTATATCACATTGTTGTTATTAATTTATCATTCCATTCAAAGACCTCTTGGGTAGAAAAAGCAGAGGTTTAACATTCATAAACCTTTTTTGACGGTCAGTAGGGTCAGATTCTCATTCCATGCTCATTGTAATTCTCCTCTCAGTTATCCTACTGAAAATTATTTTCAAAACACATGCTTTGTTACATGTGAATTAAATAGAGCCGTAAGATCTCTTTTCCCAGATTAGAGGTCACCAAACTTTTCCTGTAAAAGTTCAGATAGTAAACACTTTAGGTTTGAGGGATATATGGTTTCTGTCTCTACTACTAAACCGTCTGGGGAGCTGGAAAGCAGGAACGAACATAAATTAATATATGTGCCTGGGTTCCAAACAATGTTGTTTACAAAAGCAGGCAGTGGGGTGGGTTTGGCTCACAGGCTGTGGTTTGTTGACCCCTTTTCTAGATTAAATGGAGAAGTCGGGAGATGGGGTGTGATCCCGGGAAAATCTGTATTTTTGCTGAACTGAAATGCAAGATAAAAATCCATGTGTGTTGCTGAACATAGCCACATGAACCTATCCCTATTCATCAGTATATGTATTAGTTCACTTTTCATTCTATGTGGTTAAATAAATCTACTTACATTTTCATAGCAAAGAAACAAAGGTACAGTTCTCTTGAAGGCTCAGCCTGCTCTAAGGGGAATGGAAACAATTGCAATTGGAAGAGCAAATATTCTCCTTACCAAAGTTTTAAAATTGAAAGTGAAAAAAAAAAAAAAAAAAAAAACTTCATTAGCAGTGAGACCTGCGCCTTGGATGCTCATTGGTTTTGAAAGCACCAAATAAAAAAAAAAAAAAAAAAAAAAAAAAAAAAAAGAATGCATCAATCTTTCAGAATCAATGCATTTCTCTGGAAATAAAGTGAACTTTCCATTTCAACCCCATTCCCCCTTCATTCCCCATAGACACACCAGAAATCAGTCCTCCCTGAGTTAAACTGCATTACGGTACCAAGCAAAGATTCTTGGTATATAGATTCTTAGCAAAATGACAACTACACTACAAACCTTGGAAAATGTAACATCAGATCCATACAGAAGCCTACTAACTAGATGGGAGGCAAGCAGCTGTGAGCTGTCTCTTTCAGCACCTGACCTCCTGAGATGCTTAATAAAATTGCCTACAAAGTATTACTCTCTCATCAGTGCCAAGAGGCATTTGTGGAGAGATAAATAAAGCTATTTTCCAAAACGGGGAATATTCTGGCATGCCTGTATTGAAATGACAGTTTCTTTATGGGATAGGAGATGGGCAGGAAAATGCCAGCCAGGTAGTTGCCCCTGTGCCCACTACTAGTAGAAGTTCCATAATGAGATTCCAAATTAGATTGCTGAACCTCAAAGAAAAGGTGCTTCACATCTGTGAGATGTTCAGCTTGACTTTATAATGAGTTCACCGAGCAGAATGAACCACACTTGAAATCAAATACTTTGCATGCAGGATGAAATAAGTGGGGATCAATCATAGTCAGGGAAGTGGCAATTGCTCGGAATGTAATGACACACTAAAGGGGGAAAAATGAGAGCGTAAAATGGATCAGATGAAAGAACCAGTTCATGACTAACACAAATGGGCAACATTTGTGCCAAGGCAGAGCTCCATGCATTAGCCTGTAGAGATGATATCTGAAGAGGGTGGGATGGTGAGAAGTATAAGTGTTCACACTCTCTATCCAAAGACATCAACCTACTCAGGAAGCAGCCATAATCACCGCCATCTCAGGAAGCATTTTCTGAGTGTCTTATTCTCAGAGGATTTGAACTGGCAACAGACTTTGGAAAAGCAAACATATTAGTCTTGGTAACCGGTTGTTTTTTGTTTGCATGCAGATTAGATTCTAGATGAAGCCCACATAACCCACCTACTGAGTATCAACAAATGCAAGGCATAAGCCTTAGAGGTATCTTCTTTCCTGTAAGTAGCTGAAGGGCTACAAAAGCTCTCAGCAACCAGTATCTCTCCGTACACAGTCAGCTCACTTGCAGACTCCCTGAGAGAAGTATCTGCACAAAGGTCTGCAGGCTAGCATGACCATCACCCCAATAATCCAGGGTCTTTTATCCCAGCCACTCTGCTGTGATTAGTATACCTGCCATAGCTAGGGTTCCCCCAAGGTAGGGGTCAGCAGATGGAAATAATCATGGATGCCCCAGGTGTGATCCACCTCTCCTGTTTCAGAACCAATATCATTACCTGTTTCAATGTCTAGCGGGGAAATGTCACTGGAGGCCTCATTAACAGCAGACAGTACAGAGAGTCATAGTCTAACTTCTGGCCTTTCTGCAGGATTTGAAACTTATATTAAGGAAGGAAGAAAAAGAACAGGTGTCGTGACTTGTCTTTTTCTTTTTTCATACCATAACTGTCACTCATAGGGTTCCAAGCAGAATGAAAAGAGCCAAAAGGAAGCCCAGTGAGTTGTCCGGCCTGGGAGGTCATGATGGTTTATTGCAGACTTTGTTTTTACGAGAAAGGACAGCAGGCCGGTGTCTCTCTCACCCACCTTCCCTTTTAAGATACTCTTTTGACTTGACAGTCTTTTGGCTGTCAAAGTCCCATCCAAACCCCAGCAGGCTTCTGCCTGGGTCAGTGCTGGACATGGTCCTGCTGCTGGCTTCAGGCTGCCTTCTGGAATCCTCTGGAATGCTTTCTGGAAAGCGACGAGGGAGTAAGTGTGTGTGTTTCATCCTTTCTGTTCCTAGCTGAGTCTGCTAATGAAAGCTTTCTGCTTTGAGAGGAGAGAGAGGCTGCCCCATCTGGTGCTCTCCTGCCCCCTGATAAGATTATAGTAATGGACGAGAGATGCATTTAGGACAGCAGTCTCTAGTTGCTGCTATAGTTCTTTCTCTAACTTCACCCTGCAATGCAAAGTGTTCCCAGCTTGGCAATGGAATAGAACTAGGAATGACATGATGGAAGGCCTTCGGGGTCAAACAAAGCTGGGACACACAGTATAATGCAAAGTTAAACAATGAGGATGTGAGGGATGCGCCTATGGGAAAAGGTGTTTCCAAAACTATCTGATCTTAAAACTTCTCCTCCAGTGTCTCCCAAGAATGTTATTGTAGGAAGAACATTAAGGGTTACATAGAGGGAAGGATAATTGCTGTTTATAATATGTACATATGGGGTACTAGATTAAAACACACATGTGCCTGCACGTGCACGTGCGCGCGCACACACGCACTCGCACACACACTGGACATTGCTCTCAAGGAGACAAGGAGACTGTGGTCTCTCATTAAGACAAGTATAAATTGATCAGGAGTCTTCAAGGGCAAACCATCAAGAGAGGTACTATTGTTCTGCTATTTATCTTTCTCTCTCTTTCTTTTAAATTTACTCCTCTCTAATTCATTGAATTTTTCCCCTTATTCTTAGACTCTCTTAGGAAAAATTCTGTGCACTTTTCTAAGTCGAATCTCATTTTGCTATTCTTGCCCATATTCTTATTCCTAAGGGAAATACGTGGCTAGAATTCTTGTGTGTATGACTGATAAAGCCTTTAGAAAAAGAGATAATGAGGCAGAGACCAACAGAAATCAAAGAATCTCCAGCATAGACATAATACAACAGCTATGTCATCTCAAAAGAAGTCCTGTCATTAATATGCTGGGGAGGGGAGTCCTTGTCTGAGTGGTCAGGCAGGCGGGCATCATTTACTAAGAACCTGCAGTGATGCAGACAACTGTCCCAGTCACAGCAGGGAATTATGTGGGAACAAGGCACTCTAATAAAAATAAGAGGTACAGAACACAAAGTACTGAAAATACACAGGAAAAAAAAACTTATATTCAGAGACATGTGTAATCCTGTACATCACTGTCTGAGTGTTAAGGATGTTGCTATGATGAAAGAAGGAACCAAGACCTACAGAGGATTGTCTGGCAAGCCCTTGAATACCAAGACACATTTGCAACTAGTAGAAAAAAGACTAAACAGAGATGTTCGGTGGGCTGCAACAGTGAGGGTGCAAAGCAACAGGAAGACCTTACCGCTCTTAGCTTTTTCTGCTCAAACACCTCTTGGGAGTTCCTATATATGTTCCATCTTAGCTTGGATGGCTGTTTTGGCAAACTAAGCCCCATTTCCTGTCCATGAATCACAGAAAACTTGAAGCCTTAGGAAACATAATTTGTCTTCATGTAACCACAGGTGCATCACCATGTCTTCCATCTCAGGAAGTGATTTCTGAATGAAGAATTTGACTTCTCTTAGCTAACATATGTCCCAGAAAGATCAGACCAGTATGTCACTATCTTCTCTGGCCCTTTCAACGTTGCTAGGCAGTTAAAATGCCATATGGTAGATGACAAATAAAAGCCATAGCCAGCAAAGTCTCTCAAAGCAACTGTCTCAGATGTTTCCCCATTTCTGTGTGATCTCTCGTGCTTGCCATCATCTTCCTAGCTCTGCAGTCCCGTTTTAATCCTTGCTTCTGGCCTGTTTCTCTTTGGCAAACCTTGGGACTACTTCAAGATATTAGAGAACAGATCCTCAGTTTGTGGTCCTGGTTCCTTGGTTTCCACGTGTCCAGTGGATGTGGGGGCTGGGCATGGCGTCATTGTTGGCCTAATCACTTTTCCTGTCTCTGCTTTCACCCTCTGCCTCCTTCACCTCCCCACTTCTCCCTCTACCTCTTTTACGTCCCCTCCTTCCTTGCCATTCTTCCTGCCCGCCTATACACATCACTAGGGGAGCATTCTGGTACAGATGTCTCAGTGATTAAAGTTCTCATACTGATTGAGGAAAGAATACGACTAAAATAATTTCCCTGAAGTGATGAAGTAATTTTTATAAAGTTAAAATAGTGATAGAATGGAAGTGGACAAATCTAGGAGAGTTCATTGCCAATTAATTACTCCAGTAATCTTCAACTGAGAGTGAGTTTTGCCCCACTCCCCAGGCTACCTTTGGCAATATCTGACGACACTGATTTTCATAACCGTGCTGGGTGAAGGTAGGGGTTTGCTACCTGCAGCAATTATTATGGGCTAGGGATGGCCCTAAATATACTTCGGCACACAGGACTTCTCAAGCCTAAAATATTAGTTGTAGCTTTGTAGAGAAATACTGAGTTACCTTAATTATGACAAAGTCATATTGTTTACAAATGGCAATTTAGTTTATCTAGGAAGAAAAGGATATGTTTTCCGTAGCTAGGCAAATGGATGCAATTTTCTATGGAACAAATTTTTATCTTTGGCTCCTTCTCTTACTCTGTTTCCACTAATTGATCTATACCAGAGATCACCCAACTTTTTCTGTTCCAGATAGTAAATGTTTTAGACTTTGTAGGGCTAAGAGGCAAAATTGAGGATACTTATATCTTAAGAGAGAAAATGCCTGCTATTTCCCACTATGTTTGCCTGGAATGAACAGTCCCTCAGTGGTGGGCAAATTTTACATGCAGTTGTGTTTCAGTGGAGATATTCTCTGGAGGAAGAGGAACTGATTCCAGGGGCTGGGGTCTGGTGGTGAGGTGACTCCTGGACTGAGATTCCACCTCTCGATGCTGACAGTGAAGTCCCCAGTGTTCAGGTGTCAGAGAATGCTGGTCCTGTGCAGCAACAAGACTCAGCTGCTAGCTGGAGGGCAGGTGCTGCTGTGGATCAGGACACAAGGCAGATGCCTTATGCACCTCATAATGCTAGCTGGTTCATGCGGTGCCCATGGGCTCTAGAGAAACAGGAGAATTTGGCTCCTGGGCTGCAGTTTGTTGTATTCCCCAACCCCTGATTCTGTATCATCTGTTTCACCATCTTCCTTTTTCTCTAAGAGGATTATTTAATCTCAGTCTGAAGGAACTTTCTCAAACTTCAAATGTTTTTGAAGTTTGTAGCAACAGTAGAATTTGACTTATTGTAGCAACAATATAATTTATTTTGAACATGGAGAAAAATCGTATTTAAGGGTTACTTTCTCTAAGTGGAATTAGCCTTGTTCAGGTCTACCATATAAATATAGCTTTGACTAACCTTTGGGGGGGGGACTTTGAATCCATTTAAAAACATCTGCATCTAGATGGCCTACTACTTAAAAAAAAAAAGGCAAACAAAACAAAAACAAAAAACGTAAGGCTATTAGGCATGAGCTCTTCTTCATCCACTAAACCTACAAACGTAGAGTCCAAAATACTGTTCTGCTTTTATTGGCAGAATGGTTATGAGAGTTAGTCTAACTAAGTTAAGCACTTCATATATTTTATATAAAAGAAAAGGAGGTAATTAGTAGAAAACAGTCAAAACCCATTCTCACCTCCTTTCTCTATTCTTGGAGGAAGAGTTACATTCTCTTTTGTATGCTTCTTTGTTCGAGCCTATTCCTTCACCTGTGTGCTTGGTCTATCTATTTTTAATCTCCTTAGAAATAAACTCTTTAACAATCTTCCCATTGATATCTACCAAAATTTTCCAGAAATGTCATTCCAAATGATGAATATTTTAGAAACACTCTTATTGTACTTGAGAAAAACACACTAATGCTTGCTATCACTGCTATATAGCACTCTAGTGGAGGTCCCAGAGGATGCAATAACACAAGGAAAAAAATCTATTTGCTGGTTGTATTAGGCGGGGTTCTTCAGAGAGAATCAGTAGGACAGATATAGATATAGAAAGGGGGATTTATTAGGGGAACTGGCTCACATGATTATGGTGTCTGAGAGGTCCCACAAAAGGCCATCTGCAAGCTGGTGTCCTGGAATGCTGGTAGCACGGATCAGTCCAACTCTGAATACCTTGGAACCAGGAAAGCTTAGGGAATAACTCTCAGTCAGAGGCCAAAGGCCTGAGAAACCAGGGGAGGCCACTGGTATAAGTCCTGGAATCCAAAGGCCAAAGATCCTGGCGTTGTGATGTCCAAGGTCTGGAGAAGAAGAGTGTCCCAGACCCAAGAAAGAGAGAAAATCATCCTTTGTCTGCCTTTTTGATTCCATCCAGCCCCCAGCTGATTGGATTGTGCTCACCTGCATTAAGGGTGGATCTTCTCCACTCAGTCTACTGACTCACATGGCAATCTCCTCTAGAAACACCCTCACAGTCAATCCCAGAAGTAATGCCTTACCAGTTCTCTAGGCATTCCTTAATCAAGTCAAGTTGATGCCTAAAATTAACTTACACACTGGTGTATCTTCTGCTTATCCTGAGCTGGTGTGCTCTCCAAACTTATATCCTGAATGCTTTTACATTCTTACTCCACATGCCCGACCTAGGTGAACTCATTGCCTTCTATGGCTTATAGTATGTGAATCAAGAGTCCAAATTTATACTGGAAATTCTGACTTTTCTTCTGAATTGCATACTCTTACCATCAAAATCTTTATTAGCACTAGCTGTATGCCCCACAGACATCTCAAAGCCAACATATTCAACATATACAATACTGAACTCATGATCTTTCCCTTTAAATATTCTCTTTCTTTATTTACAGGACTTGTTCACAGCAAAATGTCAATGATGCCAAGACTGAGAAATCTCCACTCTTTCTATATTTCCAATCATGGGAACAGTGTCAACACTCACTCATCCCATGATCCTGAATCCTGGGAGTCATTCCAAACTCCTCATTTCATGCATAACTGTGCAACAAAATTCCATTTCCTTACTATTTCACAATTTCTGTCCCCTTCTCTTCCTCCTACACTATTATAGCCTTAGTTAAGACTTTCATAATCTCTCATCATAACTATTGTAATAATATATTGATTGGCCTCCCTGCTGGAAGTATTACACCCCTTCATAATATTGCAATTAGAGAGACCTGTTGAAAAATAGAAATCTAATGATGTTATTTCCTGACTTAAACTATTTCTGGAATCTGAAAGCCTTTGCAGGTAAAGCAGAAACTATTTAGCATAATACATAAGGTCTTCCATTTTCTAGCCCTGTATTGTTAGCAGCCAATATTTAATTATTCTTCAGATTTATCACCACATTTACTTAGCACTAAGTGCCAGGCACATGCATTTACATATATTTAATGTAATCTCAAACCAACTGTAAAATGAAGGTACTGTTTTAACTCCTATTTATGGTTGAAGAAACTGAGGCATAAAGCCTTTAAGGAATTTGTTCAAGATCACACAGCTAGGACGCTGTATGTTTGGAATTTGAACCCAGACGACCTGATACCGGAGCACAGAATACCCTTTGTCCCTACCCCCACTACCAGGAGAAAGCAAATGTCCAGGAAAACATTTTTTTCCGCTTCTTTTTATTCTTTGAGCTGTAATTACACAAAATTGGTTTAGTGTTTTGTTTCATGACACATTCTTATTATTGCCATGCATGGATAATTTATTATTTTTAATAATGTGATAAATGCCCCCAAGTGCTATCCCAAACACAAGGTAAAACCTTGACAATAATCTAGTTTACAAAATGTGGTCCTTTCATTTATTTCCTTTCCACTATTTCCCTGAAGTAACCATTATTAAAAATTTACTTTTCTTTTTATATGGTCTTATTACTATTACATGTATTCCCAAAACATATATTTTTATGTTAGATGCTTTTCCCTTCAAAAAACCTATCATGATGTATGGAATCTTTTGGGACTTATTATTGCTAAAATTGATCTACATTATTATACTCTGATTACTAGATAATAAGCCATTTTGTGAATGTTCTACATTTTATTGATCTACTTTTTAGTTGATTGGCATTGGGTTGTGGCCATAATTTTTTTTATTTGTGAACAGTACTGCTATGCACATTCTTATACATGTTTTCTATTTTTTGTGTATACAGGTTTCCTTTGGACAGAGCTCATGTTCTTCATCCCTATACTATATACTGTCTCCCACCCTGGCTACCTTTAGAGTCATTCAATCATTCAACCAATATTTTTAATCTAATATGTGACCAACATTGTTTTAGGTGCAGAAGAAAAAAATAGATGAAACTCCCACTCTCAAAGAGCTAATAAGGAAGGCAGATGGAACACAAATATGTATATACATACATAAGGAAAGCACAGCTTACTTTCTTCCATTTGTCACTTTGCAGTTAATGCTACAGCAATTCTAAATTTCTTGCACATGAAGTTTAATCCTCTAAATCTTTGCTCATATTGTTTCCTTTGAATAAAATATCCTCTGAGCCCTTATTTTCTGGCTAACTTTATTTTAAATTTGAAAATTTAGCTCAGATATTGTATCCCTCATGAAACCATAGGTGATACTTCTCTGACTGGAATAAAGGCCCTTCTTTGCACTCACATAGCTCCTTATCATACCTTTATCATATCTCTTTTCTACTTTTCCCCTCCTCTAGAATGTACAATTAAATCCTACTTATTTTTAAATAGCTCTAGTGACCAGTGTGATGACTAGCAGATAAAAAGTATCCAATAGATCATAATCTATTGAAAAACAAAACTGAACTGATTCTGACAATTCTGAGACTGAATCTTCTATAGGAATTCATTTTCAGGACTTTCTTTTCTAAGAAATAATTTTCATTCTGTATATGAGGATTACATAGTTATGATGAGAGAGTCTCTTCACTTATGAAAAGTAAATGCGGTCTGGTCATGCCCTTACTCAAAGGAATGAGACAGCCTTCTCATTAATTCACTCAAGAGACATACTATTCAAAGTGGTCATTAACGACTGTTCCTTTTGTACAGGAGATCAAAATGGGTTTAGAAACTCCAATAAAATGGTTTGAAAAGCAATGGGATTTAATGGAAAGAGCACTGCCCTAGAAGTCACCTAGAAGACCCTGGTGCTGTTGTATGTAGAGGGGGATGGGCTTACGTAATGATGAAGAAAAAAAAAATCACAATCCTGCAGAATGTGATCTGAAGGACAGGAGTAGATGTTCTACAGCTATCCCTTTCATTAACAGAGACTTTTCTCATTTAGGATAAAGACCTCCCTAAATATTTAAACTCTAACCTGGCCCAAAGTTAAGAAAAACTAATACTTCTAATCTTTTGAACTCTATTCATAACGGAAGATATAGGCTATATCTCTCATGATGACATTTGTTTTCCTTTACCTCAGTGATACTTTGGATTGGGAAAGGAAAGATCCTATGGGTCCCCCTCTCCCCATTTTCTTTTCTGGACTGCAATAAAAGATGACATCAAAGATGACTACATTGATTTGCAAACAAGGTAGCAGGAATTAGGGGACATTCTCGAGAGTTTGAGAGAATGGTTTCTTAGAGCCAAGAAACTGAGGAAAAGAGAAGAAAGATGGGGAAGAAATCCGTACAAATTGGGAGCTACAGTGCAAAAGTGGACAGAGAAATTTCTGTGGTGTCTATGACCAGAAATTTGACCTGAACCACATATATCAGCCTTGTGTGTGTTTTTTTTAAAGTAAGAATAGGTTTCGTGTCCAGTGTGGAGTAAAGCAGAGAAGAAAGGAAAGAGTCGATTCAGAAAGCAAGAAGAGAATGGGTGTCAGGGAGTCCATGGGGGCAAGAAACTGGAGGGTTTCAGATCAAGAGGAAGTTAAGCACTCCAAGGACTCCTTGGACACACTGCTGTTGCTGGGTTGCATAGAACTGGGGCTGTTTTATTGACACGTCAAAGGAAAAGGTGACACAGGATGACTAGAGTTCTTGAAGACATTCAAGTGGTAGACACTTGGATTACACTTGGAATTATAATAGGTTTTTGTGACTGAATAGGCTTAACGAATTGGATATTATTAAGAATGTGAAATAACACCAGGATGTTTCAGTGTGGCCCTGAATAGGGTAAAGATATAGGTTTAATGTTCACACAGATTTCATTTTCACCAGCATTGCACAGATTTCATTTTCTTAAAAATAATTTTAAATATATATATGTATACATATACACACACATATACATATATATATATTTGCTTTCAATTATTTTAGAAACATATTTTAAAGTGTTAGAGTTCAGTATTAGAGGTGACCAGAAAAGATAAATTTAATCAAATGACAAGTGCAATGGAAGATGTGTTCTTTTCTTAAGAGCACCCGTCATTTGGATTTCCGTAAGTCCATATTCAGACAAAAGAAAGATAGCCATGGCACTTTTACATTTGTAAGTGGGAACACTCAGCCACGGGCTGGCATACTGTCCCCGTGGAAGATAGAAAGACTCAGTTTATTTCTATCTTCTTGCTTTATTATCAGCAATGTGTGTCTTCTACGCCGAGATCCAAGATGACTGCGTAAAATCCAGCTACCATGTACTCCCATTTCAGAGTGTATGAAGAAGAAATGGTTTGAAAAAGGGCATGTCCCCTGAGGAACATCCTGTAGTTTTTACCTTTGACATACGCTTACATTCCACCTAAAAGAACGTAGGCTGGGAAGTCGGGCGCGGGGTCTCACTCCTGTAATCCCAGCACTTTGGGAAGCTGAGGCGGGTGGATCACGAAGTCAGGAGATTGAGACCATGCTGGCTAAAACAGTGAAACCCCGTCTCTACTAAAAATACAAAAAAATTAGCCGGGCGAGGTGGCGGGCGCCTGTAGTCCCAGCTATTCGGGAGGCTGAGGCAGGAGAATGGCGTGAACCCGGGAGGCGGAGCTTGCAGTGAGCCGAGATCGCGCCACTGCACTCCAGCCTGGGCGACAGAGCGAGACTCCGTCTCAAAAAAAAAAAAGAAAAGAAAAGAAAGAGCATAGGCTGGGAAATGTTGCTTTATTCTGGGCAGCCTTGTACCCAGCTTAAAACCAGAGATTAGGAGAATATTTATTGTCTGTGTGACCATGTTCTGTATAATCTTTCCTGGGCTGTATTACCTGGTAGAGATAACATTGACAGGGAACAATCAAATGGTGAGGACAATTGACAGATCTTTAAAAATTTGATAGTATTCAGTGAATGATTTAAAAATGGTAGCCAAACAGCTGTTAGTTATCACTATGTTGTGAACAGGGTGGTGGCGGGCAGGGTGCAGGCAAGATGCTGGGGGAGGGAGAAGGAGTGGGAGAGAGAGCGAGGGAGGCTGATTTGTGACTTATCTATTAAAGGAATATTTAAAGAGCAAGGCGCACTTCTTTCTCTAAAATATTGATTTTTCATTTTCAGTTGGAGCCAAATATCAATATAGGTAAACTTGGTAGTTCCCTGAACTGATGAGAATTCACAGAGCTTAACAAAATGAATGCATGGCTTGATCTTATTGCAACATATTTACAAGGAAAGGAGAATATTGATCAGCTTGCTTTAGGACACCATCTGTAAATTACCATTGTTTGAAATAGCCTTATTGCCATGAAGTTTATATATGCTATATTTTGTTTATTGTAAGGGAATTCAGGCTTTGTACTATGTTTATGTATGCTATATTTTGTTTATTGTAAGGGAATTTAGACTTTGTATTATTTTGTTCGTTGTAAAGGAATTCTCAAAACTTTGCTGGTTTTGAGAAATGGGCTAATATTAGGAGTGTCAAGAGGATATGTTTTAATAAGTAATAAGTAAATTCTGGGTTCTTGTCTTACCTCAGTTAGTGAAACATAGTTTAATCTATGAAACAGTACAAATATCTTTACCTCAGTTACATTCTTAGAAACATTAAAAGTATTATGCATTGCACATTTTTTGAGCATAAGGGGAGAGGATGTCATTATACAAAGGCATCTCACTGTTACACTCTTATTACCAAAGAGTAAAATACAACCTTCCTGAAAGTAGAATGATTCCTATGTTATTTTCACCTTGTTTTCTTCCTTTGACTCACTTTCAAGCCAGCTCTTATTGTTTTGAATCACAATTCACAAAAACAGCCTGTAGCTACAACAGTGTCTGAAAGCATTTGTGCTTTAATGGCTTCACATATAACATTTAGTAATTACTAAGTTGACACACTTCATTTATCTAAATTTACCCAGCTATAATGAAAGCTGCCCACATAATTTTCTATTGTGAGTGACAAATACACAATTATATAATAACTCCACTTATTTTGGAATGGCCCCTAAAGAAAGCTACATATAGGCTCTATATAGTTTTAAACCACAGATTTTAAAAATGCTCTTATATCTATTGGAGATATTGAAGATTAGGAAAAAAGAGTATGCCTTATTAAATTCTGGAGAAATTAATTTGCAGAAAATCTATAGGTTATAAGTAAGTAGATTATGTCTAAGGTGATTTTGTGTTTTGCTATTTGGTTTTGGAGAATAGTAAAAAGTTAGATTCAGACAATAAACTCTAGATATCTAAATGCTTAAAATAAGAGTGTGGCTGGGCGTAGTGGCTCGCACCAGTAATCATAGCACTTTGAGAGGCCGAAGAGGAAGGATTGCCTGAGGCCAGGCACTCAAGATCAGCCTGGTCAACATAGTAAGGCCCCATCTCTACAAAAAGTTAAAAAAAATAAAACTAGCTATGTGTGGTGGCATGCACCTGTAGTCTCAGCTACTCAGGAGACTGAGATGGAGGATTGCCTGAGGTCAGGAGTTGGAGGCTGCAGTAAGTCATGATTATGCCACTGCACTCCAGCCTAGATGACAGAGTGAGACCCCGTCTCAAAATAAATAAATAAATAAATAAATAAATAAATAAATAAATAATAAATAAATGATTGAAAAAACAGAAAATAAGAGCCCAATATTCCACAATATTCCAGAGTTCTTTTCCAAATATAGAGAATGCAATTTGAAAGTATCAGTTAACATTTGATTTAGATTCAAAATATATCAGTAATAATCTTTTATAGTACATTCACATAAACTATATAATCAGTAGGCAAGTACCAAATGAGTGTTTAAGATACAAACACTTTAGGAATTAAGGTTTTCATAGATAGAAAGGTTGGGTAAGCCGCCAAGCAGGGACCTTCTGCTGGATCACAACAGATAGATCAATCAGATAAAGATTAACGGAGATGGCAGAGCATAGCATTCCTGGATGGTGCAATGAAGCAGGAAGTGCTTTAAAGTAGGAGAAACTAAGATGAGTTCTGATGTCCATGAAAAATAGAGCATTCATCCTAGGGGTTGATACAAATGAGGATGATTATGTTGGTCTGCAGGTGATAGATCCTGGACTTGATCCACTAGTCTGTGGATACAATTCCAAGGATTTGATCTAGAAAAGATATAATAAAAGTAGTGTTCAGAATGATTAAATGGCAAGTACTGCATGAGCTGGTGATATGATTTGGATCCGTGTCCTCACCCAAATTTCATGTTGAAATGTAATCCTTAATGCTGGGGGTGGGGCCTGGTGGGAGGTGATTGGATCATAAGGGTGGTTTCCCATGGTTTAACACCGTCCCCACCCTTGGTGCTATTGTAACAATAGTTCTCATGAAAACTGGTTGCTTAAACATATGCAGCGCACCTCCCCCTACCTCTTGCTCCTGCTCCAGTCATGTAAGATATGCCTGCTTCCCCTTCGCCTTCCGCCATCATTGTAAGTTTCCTGAGGTCTTCACGGAAGCCAAACAGATAACATCACGCTTCCTATATAGCGTATGGAACTGTGGGCCAATTAAACCTCTTTTCTTTATAAATTATCCAGTCTTGGCTATTTCTTTATAGTGACGTGAGAATGGAATAATACAGATAGATAGTTTATAGGAGACATCAGCAGATTGCAAGATCACAGTGGATTTCAAACTTGCTCAAGTTAAAATCACCTGGGCCAATTGTTAAACACATAGCACCTAAAACAGTGTCTGGAAGTTAGTAGGTACTCAATAAAATACTTGTTGAATTAAACTGAACTTTTTCCAATCTTGAGTCTATCCAGATCCAGGTGTTATTTGTTCAGGGCTTATGAGTGATAATCGTTATAGATATTGTGGTTTAAGAGGACAGGAATACTACATATGTCAAGATTCAAATGAAAAAGTTGCAATATAGAATTGATTCACTCATACATTTATTCAGTTAATAAATATTGAGCATCCACAGTGTGCTTCAACTCATCTGTGTGCTAGGGTACAGGGGTGAATGAAATAGATAAAAATCTCTGACATCATGGAATTTATGTTTTCAACTGGAGGATAAATAATAAACAAGTGTAACATATTGTTGTATAATGGAGAATATATCTGGTCTATGTCCCCAATTCCTCATGCAGAGCTTCAAAAACACTTGAAATTTTTTGAGTGATAGAGTGTCTTTGTTATGTTAATGAAGAGACTAATGGTAGACTTCTAGATAGTTTTAGGATGGGGCCTTGTGACCAGAGAGACCCACCACATGATTAGAGTTGGAACTTTTGACGAGCCCAACCTTCAGGGAAAGACAGGAGGAGTGGAGATTGAGTTCAGTAATGTGCCCAAGGATTTAATAAAACTTGCTTACATAATGAAACCCCAATAAAAACTCTGTGTTGGAGGTTGGTGAGCACACTGACATGCTGGGAGGATGACATGATTTCACATGGAGAGGGCATGGAAGCTCCGTGTTCTCTTTCAGGTCTTTTTTTTTTTCTTTCTTTCGTTTTTTTTTGAGATGGAGTTTTGCTCTTGTTGCCTAGGCTGCAGTGACTGCAGTGGCGTGATCTTGGCTTACTGCAACTGCTGCCTCTGGGGTTCAAGTGATTCTCCTGCCTCAGCCTCCCAAGTAGCTGGGATTACAAGCATGTGCCACCATGCCTGGCTAACTTTTAGTGTTTTTAGTAGAGACAGGGTTTCACTATGTTGGCCAGGCTGGTCTCGAACTTGTGACCTCAGGTGGTCCACCTGCCTTAGCCTCCCAAAATGCTGGGATTACAGGCATGAGCCACTGTGCCCAGCCTCCCTTTCAGATCTTACTTAGGTATATCCTTTATAATAAAACTGGAATCATAAACATAGCACATTCCTAAGTTGTTCTAGTGAATTCCTGAACTGGATAGGATTGTGGAAACCTATGAATAATAGCTAGGCAGTCAGAAGAGAGGGTGCGCTGGGGATCCTCAAAGTGTGGCTGTCATCTGAAATGAAGGTACTCTTGTGGAGGACTGAGCCCTTAACATGTGAGTTCTGCACTACTCTAGTGCCAGAAGTGAATTGAATTGCAGTATACCCAGTTGGAAATGGAAACAGGGAAACCAGAGTATTTATAAATATGTATATTGGATGCACTTAAGTATTAGGTGTGTTGCATTTTAAGATAGATATGAAATGATGAGGATAATGTTTAATAATTTGTAGTAAAAACTGACCTGATTTCCTCTTAAAATATGTTCATAAAAAGGGCTACCTAATACACCTTACTGTTGGCTCTTTGGTGGTTACTTTAAAGAGAGAGTGGAACATGAGTGAGAACTCAAGAGACTGGTGATATTTGGATAGACAGAGAATGAAGTGTAAAGAATAAGCAATGTTGTCTGAACTCCTTGCTCTCTACCCTATAACAAAATTTCCCTTTAAAATTCAGGGCCATTATTGTTTTATTTGTCTTCTTTGTGTGATGGTTAATTTTACAACTTCTTTTTTGTTTGTTTGTTTGTTTTGTTTTGTTTTGTTTTTTTTTTTGAGACGGAGTCTCGCTCTGTCGCCCAGGCTGGAGTGCAGTGGCCGGATCTCAGCTCACTGCAAGCTCCGCCTCCCGGGTTTACGCCATTCTCCTGCCTCAGCCTCCCAAGTAGCTGGGACTACAGGCGCCCGCCACCTCGCCCGGCTAGTTTTTTTGTATTTTTTAGTAGAGACGGGGTTTCACCGTGTTCGCCAGGATAGTCTCGATCTCCTGACCTTGTGATCCGCCCGTCTCGGCCTCCCCAAGTGCTGGGATTACAGGCTTGAGCCATCGCGCCCCGCCGTGATGGTTAATTTTAGGTGTTAACTTGACTGGATTATGGGATACTCAGTGGCTGGTAAAGCATTATTCCTGTGTATGAGGCTATTTTTAGAAGAGATTGGCATTTGAAAGAGTGGACTGAGTAAGATTCACCCTCACCCAGTATGGACAGGCACCACCCAATCTGTTGAAGTCCTGGATGTAATAAAAAGGCAGAGAAAAGGTGAATTCTTCCCTCTCTGTCTTGAAGCTGGGACACTCATTTTCTCCTGCCATTGAACATCAGAACTCCAGGTTCTCCAGCCTTCAAAGTCTAGGACTTGCACCAGCAGATTCCCAGTTTCTCAGGCCTTTGGTTTCAGACTGAGAGTTAACACCATTGGCTGCTCTGATTCTTAGGTCTTTGAACTTGAACTAAGCCACACTACTGGCTTTCCTGGTTCCCCAGATTGCAGATGGCATATCATGGGACTTCTCAGCCTCCTATTCATGTAAGTCAACTCCTTTAAAAATGGCTTCCATCTATCATGTGTCTATAATCTATATTTCTATCATCTATTTTTCATCTATCTATCTATTATTTATCTATCTTTCATCTCTCTGTGTCTCTCTCATCTATCTACTATTGGTTTTGTTTCTCTGGAGAACCCCGACTCATAAAGTTCAGTTTGTTTTACTCCTCCTCATTTACTGGAATTATAACAAAACTCAAATCATTATTGAATAGAATAATTGGTCCTGAAGGAGGATGGCAATGAAATGTGTGTTTCCACTTCAACAGCAGTGTCCTGCTTCTCACTGACCATTGAATTTCATTCCATAAGGGTCCAAAATAAAAGGACGCTTGTAGAACAAAGAATTAAACAGTTTTTAAAAAGACAAAGAAAGCGTTTTATCAGATATGTGCACTCCTCAAAAACAAAATCTCAAAAGTGTAAACTGGGGTTGAAAACTGGGCAGAATTGGGGTCCTTAAAATTAATGATTCCTCTAGAAAACATATATATGTTTCTACCTCGTGAAATGTCCTTCAGTGAGCATTTAAGTAAACATCAGTGCACTAAGCCTATAAATTTTTAGCCATTTTGAAACTGAGTGGGATTTTGCTGAGTTTCAGGGGTTCAGTAGACTCCTCCATGTAACAAGACAGAAGATACCGGTAGTGTCCTCAGTCATTTCTATTGAAAGTCATAACAATTTTCCTTTGAATAAGATCACTTTTAAAAAATCTTGATGGTGAATTATTTATCTTTCAAGTCTTTGCTGCTGAGGTGAAGAACTTGAAAATGGTTTTCTTACAGTAGAAATTTACTTCATGTTAAACACACACAGGAAACAAATTTACTACTTTTTTAAAGAAATAAACACAGAAGCAAATGAAATGTGCTAATGTGCTCCCAATTAGCACATTCATTAAGGACTATTTTGAATGCAGTAATGAACTTTTTGCTTCTGATTGAAGAGAGAATTCACAATAATAAATTAGTGAGTATATCTGCTGGAAGTTGCCAAATTATAGGGCTGAGTGAATACTACTAATAAAATCATTCACCACCCACATGAAATTGATAAATATGAATCTAAAAATGTGAAAAACATCCTTCATATAAGTGTAGGTCTTTCTTTGAGGAAATGGCAGGTAAAAATTAATCTTGAATATAAATGTGGCTTCAAATTGTTGATTTATTTGCCCAAGAGTTTGGGTTCGAGACATTAGCTTTCCTGTGTTCAGACAAGGGTGACTCCCATTAAACCTAGAGTGAAATGAAAGAATCTTTTATTTTCCGTTTATCAGATCCTGCTTAACACTGCAGGAATCACAAAGCCTTAGGCATGTTAACCAGCATGAATGTGAGCTGGTTAGAAGAAACAGCTTTAATGCAGATTGCAGTAGAAGTGAACCACTGGAAACTTCTACCTGACACGTTCAACCCTATTACTGGTGATAGGATAGTAGTATGGTAGTAGAAGTGGTGTGAAGATATTCATGATAATGATAATGGTGGTCATGATGACAGGAACGGTTTCAATTTGTTGAGTTCTTGCTTGATCCATGTGTTATATAGATTATTTTTGTAGCTTTACAATCATGTGAAGAAATTATTACTGTTCTCTTTCTCCAGAGGAAGAAACAGAATACACCAATATTATTTTTATATAATTCAGTACTCCTATGGTTGGTAAGACCTTCTCTAATTCCTACAATATCTCTTTTGCCTGGAAAACCTTTCTTTGTCATAATTCTCTGTGTTTTAAAATATTAGCTAATTGAGAAGTGTTGACTATGCAGTTAAAGAGAGTTCACCAGCTTAATTTGGGTTCAACATTTAAAAATATTTCATAGTTGTGTTTTCCATCTTCCCACTCAAAGTTCTTCAGAGTTAGAGAATGCCCTCTATTTATTTTGATCCTCCCAAGACTCTATAGTAAGTCCTCTAATTAGAACAGAAATTCAATAAGCTTTATTGTTCAGTGAGATGAGACTCTACGATGTTTTTAAATATTTCTGAAAATGAGATTCCTCAGCGGCCTTTGGAACCACATCCCATGGTTTATCAGCATTAACTATCAAGAAATTTGCCCTTGGTTCTTGTCTGAATACCTCCTGCCATTTCCTCTTTTCACCGTCTTTCAAACATTCTCTGATGATAGCCCTTTATATACTTGGACTTTCATGTCTTCCTTCAGCTGCTTCTTAAGACAAAATCATGGGCCTTCAAGTGATCATTATATGTATTTTTCAACAAGGATGTCTTGCTTGTAGTTGTGTTCAAAAGAACACCAGAGGAAACATGCAAAAACTAAATAAAATTAAAATTGAATTATTCTTTTAATTCTCTTGTATTTTTGCTCATAGAAAAGCCATGACATACTTATATTCTCCAAAATGGTTGTAATGATTAATTTTGAGAGGCTAATTATTAGACTTGTTTGCAGTGCTCCAGGAGCTTGAGTTTTCTGTAAGTTACATTCACAGATATTTCTTTTTTTTCCATAGAAACTTAGGTTTTTATTTTCCTCTAAAAACTTTTGATTAAAGGTGGTGGTCAGTAGGGTGGAGGGGATAAATCAGAAAGGTACCTGACTACTTCTAGCCAGAAATGTTGAACTTTTTATTCTATTCTATGTTAGTTTTTTCCTAAGAATATAGAAGTTATATTTATAAAGCTGGGTTTTCTCATGGCAGTAGGTTGAGGCATTGGTGCTTATAATGGATACGTTTCAGTATTTTTCCCAAACAGACCCAGCCCCTAATCCCTGTTTTAAAGTGTTCCTTTTAGTGTCACATTGCAAAATTAATCTTTCCATTTGCTTCACTCCACACCGTTTAATACTTCTTGACTCCACATAAAGCACCGTGACATGAGCTTTAAATAAAAGCTGGATAGGGCTAAGTTGTATGCATATTGTGTTTGGGATTAAGAAACTAAATTCGACAGGTAATGGAGTCGGATTTAACTGCTCTATGATATTAAACTGTGAGGTGTCATGTCAATCATCTGTCCAGGAAATATAAGCTATAAAAGAAAAGTGAGATGTATTTCAGATGCCTAATCACACAAGCAAAAGGTTAGCTCTTCAAGGAGGAGTAGTGTGTAGACTGCTACTCTTCACCCCTCTCTGGGGAACTCTGGGAGTTAAGGCTGTCATACAAATAGGCTTATTTGCTTGAAGATTAGCTAGGTTTCCTAGGAGACATGATAAAGAAACTTCTGCAACAATTGGACAGTTCCTCATATTAAATAAAGGGAAAACAAAACTTTAAAGCAGTGAGGAAATGAATGTGGGGCATTTAGAGAGTGTCTCCTACATACTTAATAGAAAAAAAGCATGTCAGGTATAAAAGAGAAATAGATTTCAAAAAATTTCTTGCTAAGAGAGTTACTAATAAAATGAAACACTTGCTCTTATTTTTGATGACCAGGATGTTTTCAACTCAATTTTGTATTCAATCACAATAACTACATTAGTTTCTTTGATAAATTTTATTCTATTTCTGTCCTCCAACTTAGTATTTTTCCATTTACTTTGACTGCCCTTTTTGATTGTAATTCTTTCTTTGAAGTAGGTAAGATATAATTAATAAATGACAAAATAAAACATCCTTTACAAATAATGATTATCTATCTATCCATCTATCTATTCTGAAGGTTGACACAAAGGGTGTTTGGAACTGAATTGCTGAAGTGTGTGATTACGCATTTAGTCCAGAGTCTCAACTTGATGTGTAGTGCTTTTACTGTGCAATTCCCATTAACACTGATTGTCCAATTTAGTGCTTCATTAATGAGCCATAGACCACTTGTAAATTTCTGACTTACAGAATCAACCACATTTAAAGTTTTATTCTCCTGGAAATGTCTTCACCTGACAAGCTGATAATAAATACTTTGCATTATTTTAGCCACTTAACTCTTCTACCATGTCAATTTGGGTTGTCATCAGTTGGCATTCTTTTTTTTTTTTAAATGTATCTAACATTTAGGGCAACAATAATTATAAGAGCAAATATTTGTATGACGCTTACTGTGTGCTGAGTTTGAGTTTTAGTGTCATTTACCGATGGTTTGTGATGTTCCAGTGTGCTGTTGAGAACATTCTTCATCTATAAACTCATGTAATCCCCCTGACACCGTGGTGATGTGACTACTCTTATTATGCCCATTTTCTTCATGAAGTAACTGAGAGAGGTTAAATAACTTGTCCAGGGTTACAGATCTGCTAAGTATTGGATCTGGAATTTGAATTGGGAAAGTCTAGCTCTAGAGTATGTCTTCTAAAGTGTGGTCTTAGGAACTAAGTACATCTTCATCCCCAGGAAGTACAAAAGAGCTTTACAAAGAAATTGATGGATTCACCTGTAATATCCAAAGCAGTTGCACCACAATCAAGCTTTACATAAAAGGTTTTGCTCTTTGCTTTCTTGATAGAACCCTTGGTCACTGTACCCATATTAATTCAGTTAGCTCTGAGGCAGCATTCTGGGTACTATGTTTTATATTCAGAAAACTAACAATTTATAGATAAACACTGACCATATTTAGAATAAAATAATTTGAAATTTTTGTCATCAAAAACAGTATTATCAATTGGGTCTACATACTTTGAAAGCAATAAATGATGATATGTAAATATCACTAATAGTTATGATCAATTGAATCCATAGAATGAATAAAAGTATATAAAAAATGTATATGTAAGGCATTTGAGGACTTGACTTTGATAAGCAAAAAAGACACAGAATTATTTTCTGCCTGAAGCTAGAAGAAAAAGTTGTTATATCTGGAATGTGCTTTTACCCAATTCTGCCAGTCAAAATCATGCCCATTCTTCAAAGTCCATGTCTTCAGAGAGCTTTCTTGATTCTCTGACTCCTCTAGGATACTGTGTGCTTCTTTGAGATTTCCTCTAAAACAGTGCCTTGTATATTAGCTTTTTGTGTAATTCTCTCACATATTACTTTGTAAAATCTCAGAGGGCAAGGACAGTATCTTCTCTACCTTTATGCATGTTGATAGGCAATCAACAAGTACACACTGATTGACTGGCGGGCAGCCTCAGGTGGTCTCCAGTGGTTTTCTACATTTGAATTGGGTTATTAATACACTGGGAAACAAATCTGTAAATCAAATTTATTCCAACACTTGTAATGAGTGGATAAAACCTAAAGTGATCAGAGAAAATTAAAATAAAAAAGCAATTACATATGGACAGTCTAATAAGGAGAGCTGCCTCACCTTGCAAAGTAAGTTGAATGAATTAGTTCTCAGAAGAGGTTAAGAAATCATCCATTGAAAAATGTAGACTAGAAATATTTTCCTGATGGGTTAAAGATTCTTTTATTTATGTAAGCAGAAAGCAGTTAACTTAAAATATTACCAGTTCCACATCATCTACGAACTTTGAATTATAATATGACAAATGAAGGAAAGTGACTTAATGACAAATTCAAACAAATGTCAGTTGTCTTAATGGGATATATAATGAGAACTGGAGGGTGAGACCATATCAGAAATAGCCCCTAAATTAGTCAAAAGTTGAGGAGACAATATTTAATAGAAACATTTAAATTACTAGAAGGGCAAACTCTAAAGCCTCAAATATAATAGAAATTATATGTGCTGTATTACTATCCAAAACATTTTGTTTTGATTCTTGGTTTAACAAAATACTTTCAGATTACCAAGTTGGTGTTCCACATCCTTTGATAGTATTTGTAGGTGTCTGGATTTTAGACTTAATTGTTTTAGTTTCACTTTAGATTTATATTCTATTGATCAATACTCTTTATGTTAATATCCTGATTTATCAATAATACTCTTTAAAGAATGGGTAATGTGAATCAATTGACAAAATATGTTCATTCTTGAGTGATAATCCCATAGTACCCAGAATGCTGCCTCAGAGCTGACTGAATTAATATGGGTACAGCAACCAAGGGTTCTATCAAGAAAACAGAAAGCAAAACCTTTTATGTAAAGCTTGATTGTGGTACAACTGCTTTGGATATTATAGGTGAATCCATCAATTTCTTTGTAAAGCTCTTTTGTACTTCCTGGGGATGAAGATGTACTTAGTTCCTAAGACCACACTTTAGAAGACATACTCTAGAGCTAGACTTTCCCAATTCAAATTCCAGATCCAATACTTAGCAGATCTGTAACCCTAGACAAGTTATCCTAGGCCAACCCTCTTGCTACAATACTTGCACAACTCAGGGCACCATTTTCTTGGATATAATTTAGGACACAAAACATATGCACAAACACCCTCACAAGTTTTCTCTGTGCTTTTATGCATATTCAGCCAAATCAGAACAGTTATTCTCCTTTAGGCCGAGTAATTGCCAGATACCACCATTATGTCTGGGCAGATTGTTTGGGTCCTCTGAAGACAATCTCAGAATATCACTTGGCTTTTACTCAATTATGGATAATTTGCTGAATACTTCATTTCTGCTTTTCCAAAAGTCTTTCTCATCAGATCTTCTCACAAGAAAATAGAACTTTTCTCCCAAGGACAGAGTACATCTTGAATGCACAATTATGTATCTTAGCCAAAGTTTATCTTTTAAATAGAACATGGAGCCTGTGTGTACCCTTGGCTCATATGTTTGCCTTTCTTGTATAATACCTTTTAATTACTACTTTTTAACAACGTTTCTTTATTTTAATATTAAAATAGTACTCCATTAAAATTCTTGGTTGCATTTGGTAACAGCTAAGTAGCCAGTGCTTGATAAATGACTTTTGCAAACAGAAGCAATGTGAAAGACTTCAGAAGCTATCATGAAAGATAGAAGGAGTCCTCAAAAATCATTTGGATGTACTTAAAATAGGGTCACTGTTTTTCACAATGACTGAGTGCAGAGTTCCAGAAGAAGTGGGGATCTATAAAGGTTACCCTTGCACTTTTATTTTGCAGTAGATATGGCAAAAGGCACAATATTGAAGCTATTAAAATTTAGATTGGTTATGTGATTTGCACAGAAAACACACTGTGTTTTGAGTCAAAAATCTTTTGGGAGTAAGTCTGATGCCAGAGAGGATGTGTAACTTAGAAACAGAAACGTACATTTCTTCCCTCGGGTGGAAGGAAGGGAATAGAGAATGTTTTTTAAAGTGTTGTCTGCATTTACATCCATAGGAAGTGGGAGAAAAAAAAAAAGCACTCCAATTTTCTACTCTGGTTCATTAATCATATTAGCAATGTTTAGGGAAAACACAAGACAGAATGAAACAGTTCCAACTGGCACAGTGCAGCATTTTGGGTTTCTAGAATACAGCATAACACTAAAAAAATACTGTAAATAATTTCCAAGAAATAAACCCTAATAATTATTAAAAAATTCAGTGTTTTGAGGTTCTGAGTTTATTTTAAAGAACATAAGCTTACAAAAATATAAGAGAATACAATAAGATCTGAATATTTTATAAATATGTATGTAATCAAATACTTTCAAATTATTTAAAAATTAGAGATATTTACCTAAAAGGAAATAGGCATTACAGGCCAGGTGCTGTGGCTCACACCTGTAATCCCAGCACTTTGGGAGGCTGAGGTGGGTGGATCACGAGGTCAGGAGATTGAGACCATCCCAGCTAACATGATGAAACCCCATCTCTACCAAAAACAAACAAACAAACAAACAAACAAACAAACAAACAAACAGAAAATTAGCTGGGTGTGGTGGCATGCACCTGTAGTCCCAGCTACTTGGGAGGCTGAGGCAGGAGAGTTACTTGAACGTGGGAGGCAGAGGTTGCAGTGAGCTGAGATCACACTACTGCACTCAAGGAAGGAAGGAAGGAAGGAAGGAAGGAAGGAAGGAAGGAAGGAAG
>NC_045455.1:63630024-63707328 GCF_002776525.5 Piliocolobus tephrosceles | reverse complement strand
AGGGAGGGAGGGAGGGAGGGAGGGAGGGAGGGAGGGAAGAAAATAGGCATTGCATTTGTTCTGAGTATGATAATTTACTCATCTGATTCATGGCTGTGATTATCAGCTTTATGGGGTTCATTACAAAATCCATATCTCTAATCTAGTTGTTCTTCAAGATTCAGGTTAATGTTTCAACTATTCCTACCTAGTTTTACCGCTATTTCTCTCATCTCAAGCACAATTCATTATGTTTTTGACATCCCAATTTGATATCCTTCCCTAATTTCCTATTGCTAGAAATGACCAAACCATAGTTTGTGTTACCCAGGTTTGGAATCTTGAAGATATCTTTGACTCATGAGGTATTTTCAGCCCCACCTCACAAATAATTTGCTAAGTTTTCTCTAGTTCTACCTGCAAGTATCTCTTCCCTCCATTCTTTCTACTCCCAGTGTTACTTTTTCTTTATTTTATTTTTTTAGAGCTTCCAGACTGATTTACCTGATCAAGTTTTTCCTGTCCTTGTCTACTCTCTCACTATCTTTAATAAATGTCACTGAAACATACATATCATAAAGAATTTCCTCCCCTCAAAAACATTCTGACATTTTACCTTGCTATTGGGATTAAGCTGAATTGGTTCTTTACTGGTCTTCAAAAGCCTTAACAACATGACTCCATTGCTCCTATCCAGAGAGTAAATAAATACTAATTAAATGCCAATTTTTCTATGTATTCTCAAGATACCTGGGATATGAAAAACCCTATAGACTCTGAGATATGTCTTCAAGAAAAATAAAATCTAGCTCAGAAATTATAGAAAACATGTAGAAGGTAATTATGTAAAGATGTATAAGGGCCAAATGAAGGATTCAGATGGTAACTACATACACATTATGATTTGAAAGAATTAGAACAAAAAACTCTTACCCTACTAATATGTTTTTCTATCCACAATAGACTCTCTATGTATTACTTATTTCTATCTTTAATTATTTATTGTTTTGTATGGTTAGCTGTTTTATATATGTGTGGTTTGAATCCCAGTGATACGTAAGATCTTTGACATCCTGACTATACACTAACTAGAGATGCTCCTTGGTATAGGATGGCGTTATGCTCAGATAAATCCATCATAAGTTGAAAATATTGAAGTTGAAAATGCATTTAATACACCAAACCTACTGAACATTATAGCTTAGCTTAGCCTGCCTTAAACATTCTCAGTACTCTGTCAGTACAGTATTCGGTGAATTACATGAGCTATTCATCATTTTATTGTAAAATTGGTTTTGTGTGGCATGTTCTGATCCAGCATAATGAGAGAGTATTAAACCACATATTACTAGCCCAGAAAAAGATCAAAATTCAAAATTTGAAGTCTGTTTTCTACTGAATACATATTGCTCTTGTACCATTGTAAAGTCAAAAAATAGTAAGTTGGGGGTTGTCTGTATTTAGTAAGCAGATTATGAATTGAGTTAAAGAGTAAAACATTTGTTCATTAGTTATAATAATCAATAATTATAATAATGTATAACACAATACTTATTCATGAAAATTGCCACGAGTCTTCAGCACCCGACTGAAAACATTGTGTAGCCAATCATGCTGTAATTACGAATTATATATAACACTATAAACAAGTCCAATAGCATACTTATTAAGCCTTTTAAGGGTATATTTACACTTTTCTCAGATTGTATATGAGGGGATTTGATGATAGATAAGAGAATATTTGGGAAACATTTTGGGAAGATGATCCAAAGTGGGGATTAAAAGCCTAGGCTTTGGTGTCAAAACCATTCAGATACCATGGTTATATTTCTTTGGGGAAGTCTAAACTTTTCATTTGCTCTTATGTAAAACTGGGATAATAATAGTATGTATTATTAGCGTACGTTTGCATGGTCAATGAATACACAGTATAAATAATAATTTATTATTATATTCTCTTAGATTATCGTTAAAGATGTTTACAAAAGATAAAGATGTTTACAAAAGATAAAGTAGTTGTAAAGAGAAAAGTGATTGAAAACAGGTAATTATATATGCTGTTATAATTTTGTCTATGACTATTGCATACAAAAAATGGTAGCAAAATTAATAAATTCAAATGGAAAATGACAGTCATTAAGTTTTAATAACTTTTTAGGTTATTAAAACATTATAGGAAGATTATTGCTTTGCTAGGCAGATACTGTTTTTTCATACATTTCATTCTTTCATATATATTTATACATATTCAGACATATTGATTGATTACCAACTATGCATAAAATATTCTGAACAGTGCCTGCCTTCAGGAAGCTTGTAATTAAGCAAATACTTTTTAGATAACAATTCTGGTTAATATACGAGAAGAAATGCTGGTTTCTATGAGAATGTAAATGAGCAGGACCTCTGTAGTCTGAGGGAATCAGAGAAGGTTTTTCAGATGAACTAAAATTTAAGCCCAAAATAAAGGATTCGAAGCATTTATTAAGAGATAGGTAAGTTATCCAGGAAGAGAGATCCATGTATATGGATCCATAATATATGCAAAGTGGCCTGGGTGAGAGAGGACTTAGAACTCCAAAGCACTGCTAGCTGTGCAATGTGGCTGGAGGGGAAGCAGCAACTGGGAGGATAGAGTGAAAGAGGTGAGAGACTGAGGCAGAGGCCAGTTGTAAAAGACCTCCTCGTCTAACTCAAAGTTATTGGGCTTTGTTCTAAGAGCAGCTAGAAGATGATGAAGGGTTTTAGGCAGAAGAAAGAGTAGACTCTTGTCTCAATGTTTCTAAATGAGTAAATGAATCACCATGTTACTTTGGATAAGCCCGTACATTTCAGTTTTCTCATCTTTAAAGTGGAAGTTGGCCAGGCATGGTGGCTCATATCTGTAATCATAGTACTTTGGGAGACTGAAGGGTGAGGAACTGTTGAGGCCAAGAGTTAGAGGCCAGCCTGGGCAATATAGAGAGACCCTATCTCTATGATTATTTTTTAATTAGGTGGGTGTGGTGGCACGTGCCTGTAGTCCTACCTACTTGAGAGGCTGAAACAGGAGGATCACTTGAGCCCAGGAGTCTGAGGCTGCAGCAAGCAATGACTGTGGCACTTCACTCCAGTCTGGGTAAAAGAATGAGACCCATCAATAAAAATATAAAAAATAAATAAAATTGAGGTAATAACAATGAATCTTGGAGTTCTTCTAGGGAGAAAATGGTATAATTAGTGGAGGCATTTGCATACAAACAAGTTGAGTGAGAAAAAAAAGTGAAAGCAAGAGAGAAAGAGATAGAATGAGAATGAGAATAAGGATGTATAAAATGCACTGTTTGTAAAACCTGGCCCATGGCCTCAAAGTATTTAAAACTCATACCTTCCACATTGACACCATTCTGTAGGGCTTGTGAGGTAAGGAGTGGGAAGACGAGTACAAAAATTTGTGAATGATAGACAGGGATTAAATTATTCTATTTATGGAAATAAGAAGAAGAACCCTTTTGTGTTATTGCTGCAAAAGATTTTAGATTTCTGAGTTAGTTCATTTCAGTTACAAAGAGAGAACAAAATATAACGTTAAAAAGATAACTTTATTATTTTCTTTTTCTTGGAGTGGCATTAAGATACTTCTTAATATATAAACCAGAATCTCTGTACAGAGTGACTATGTCAGGCCCATTGAAGAGTCCACTTAGAAAAAGCTTCTTCTGGAACATTATATGTAGATTTTGAAATCAGAGACTTAAAAGATGATAAGGAAAACCAATAAAAATATGTTTACTTTGGGTATCTGACCTGCAGTAAAGACAGCACCTAACTATTTTGGTCAGATGGGGTTTTCTGTCCAGTTATAAAAGATCTCCGGGGCAAAACCTATTTTATTGAAGAATTTTTGGAATGAACTGCCAAGTCAAAAAAAAAAAAAAAAAAAAAAAAGCACTAAGCCAAAGTTCAGAGTGATTAAGGAAACAATTCGCACTCTAAAAGCAAGACAGACCCAAAGAGAACAATGTCGAGGATCATGCTGATACATTGACTTGTCCTAAAAAGACTATAAAGGATTTGACTGGAATAATCCTAGATGTATTTATTGAGCACCCATTAGGTGACTGGCACTGTTCCAAACAAACCTTCTGGGTGATGGAAGACTGGTCATTTTCTGCAGAGAGGAAAATTGATTTCCTACCTAGCATCACCTTTATGAGGAGCAAGCTATTTGTTTTATTTATGGCTTGAACTCAGCTCCCTGCTGTAATAATTCAAATTCTGTAGGTACAGACCTTCTTATTTAAATATTGACTGGCAAGGGAGTCACCTTAGATCTACCCCCACAGTTAGTTGCAGGGGTTTGATTTATGCTAATGAATGGGGCTGAGGCTTTCAAGGATTTGCTTTTATTATTAAATCCTCAGGACACTACTTCCCAAGATTCTTGTTTGGGCTTTACAATAAAAGCAGAAGTCTATATGCTCCATGCTGAAGGCTGTTTATTGGGCTTAAAACGAAATTAAATAAAAGCAAACTTAATGGAAGTTTGGTTTCTTAATATAAAGTTTTGTATCAGAGTAAACAGAAAGTAACAAAGTTCAGGAAGCATATTCATGGAGAGGTAAGACCATGATAGTGTCTTGAGAGTCAGAAGTTCCAACTTAACCTCAACTAACTTGGAAAATTTGTAAGGTTTAAAGGTTAGTGATAATTGAATTTTATAGTCCACATAGTTAGATTTAAGAAAGCACAATCTCGAAGTGTTTTGATATTTTTCTAAAGTGAAAAACTTACTTCAGCCTTTACCTTAATCATTCCTGGAGCTTATATGTTCTCTTTCCTGACAGCAGGAAGCCAAAGACCTTTGCACAAATCAATTCTCAATGGAAACAGCCACATTGCTGAACTACAATAAGGTTATGGACAAATCTACTTGGACATAAATCATAAAATTTGAGAGAAGCTACACAACTAGATGTGATATGATTGGCATGCCCCATCAACCATAAAGTCCTTCAAAAATGTAAATAATAAGTACCATTGTGATGAAAACAAATATTTCTTTTTTTTAAGACATAAGTTGTTTATGGAATTTTTGAATGACTTTCCAATTATTTAAACAAAGCCAAATAACTGGTGATAATTGCTATAAACATACTACTCTTTTTTTCTTTCTTAAAGAATTTATTCACTTCAATTTTTTTTTTTTTTTTTTTTTTTTTTTTCATTTTGAGATAGGGTCTCCCTTGTTGCCCAGGCTGGAGTGCAGTGGTGCAATCTCAGCTCACTGCAGCCTCCACCTCCTAGGTTCAAGCCATTCTCATGCCTCGACCACTCAAGTAGCTAGGACTACAGGTGCGTGCCACAGTACCTGGCTGATTTTTGTATTTTTAATAGAGATGGGGTTTTGCCATGTTTGTCAGGCTGGTCTCAAACTCCTGGCCTCAAGTGATCCACCCGCCTTGGCCTCCTAAAGTGCTGGAATTACAGGCATGAGCCACCACGCCTGGCCTCACCTCAGTTTTAAAATCCTTTCTTGGTGTGTTTTACAAAATGGTAATTTATACCTTTAAATTTGTTTGCACATCTGCAAAATATATGCAAATTTTCCAACTTTCTAAATTTTGAGACTATTAATACCTTTAATTTACTCTCATTTTTCTCATCGGTTTTTTTTGAAGAAGGCCATGATATGTTTTCTTCTAACTCTGTCCTTCATATATTTAGACCCAATTAGAAGCTAGAAATGTACCAACACTATCTTATTCATTTTTGTATCTCTATATATTATTCTTGAATATTAAATCAGGAATCTCATCCATTTTATGGGGTGTTGGTTATTTAATTTTCTCACTGCCTTTAGATGGACCAACCATCTTCAACAATCTGTTGAAGACTTACTGCTAACAGAAAGGCTAAGGAATGAGTCATCACAAACATTTATTTTTAATACCTGGTTTACATTTCAGTATTAAAAGTAGTGAGGGAAAAGAATGTAAATGGGCATTACCTCTGCCCCCAGAGTTTTAGTACATCAGATAGAAAATGACACCAATATCCAGCTTCTAAGAAGGCATAGACAGAGTCTAATTCTTTTAAAGCTATAAGTAAATTCCAAGCAGATATTTTCAAATTTTATAATTTACACCTAATGTGATATAACAGTGGTCAGGGAACATTTCCTCTTTTTTCTTCTTTGTTTTCTTTTTTTATAAATTTAAGGGGTACAAGTGCAGTTTTGTTACATGGGTATATTGCACAGTGAAGTCTGGGGTTTTAGTGTAACTATCACCTGAATAAAGTACATTGTACTCATTAAGTAATTTCTTCTTTCTTACCCCATGCCCACCCTCTCACCCTGCTGAATCTCCAGCGTCTATGACATACTGTATATCCATGAGTGCACATTATTTAGATCCCCCTTTTAAGTGACAACATGTGGCATTTGATTTTTCAGACTTCTTTCTTTTTTATGGCTGAGTGGTATTCCATTGCATATATATATATATATATATATATATATATATATATATGTATATATATATACACACACACACACACACACACACAGAGACACACACACACACACACACACACACACACATATATATATATATATCACATTTTCTTTATTTAATCATCAGTTGACAGACACTTAGATCAATTCCAAATCTTTGCAATTGTGAATAGTGCTGTGATTAGCTTGCAAGCACAGGTTATCTTCTTGATATTGTGGATTTCTTGTCCTTTGGGTAGATACCCAGTAGTGGGATTGCTGGATCAAATGATCATTGTATTTTCAGTTCTTTGAGGAATCTCCATACTGTTTTCCACTGAGGTTGTACTAATTTACCTTTCTGCCAACAGTATATAATGTTCCCTTTTCTCTGTACCCTTGCCAACATTTATTATTTTTTGACCTTTTCATAAAAGTCATTCTGAGTGGCATAAGATGTTGTCTCATTGTGGTTTTAATTTACATATCTCTGATGATTAGTGATGTTGAGCATTTTTTTCATATGCTTTTTGGCCATGTATGTCTTCTTTTGAAAAATTTCTGTTCATATCCTTTGCCCATTTTTCAATGAGGTAACCTGTTTTTCGTTTTATTGTTGATTTGGCTTAGTTCTCTGTAGATTCTGGATATTAGTCCCTTGTAAGATGCATAGTTTACAAATCTTTTCTGCTATTTTATAGGTTGTCTGTTCACTCTGTGAATTATTCTTTTCCTGTGCAGAAGCTTTTTAGTTTAATTAAGTCCCATTTGTCTATTTTTGTTTTTGTTGCTTGTGCATTTGTGGTCTGAGTCATAAATTCTTTGTCTTGGCTGATGTCCAGATGAGTTTTTCATAGGTTTTCTTCTGATATTTTTATAGTGTGAAGTTTAACATTTAAGTCTTTTAACTATCTTGAGTTGATTTTTAAATTTTTGTCTTTTTATTTATTGATTGATATATTTATTCATTTATTGAGATGGTTCTTGCTCTGTCACCCAGGCTGGAATGCAGTGTCAATTGTAGCTTACTGCAGCCTCAAACTTCTGAACTCAAGTGATCCTTCTGCTTCAACCTTCTGAGCAGCTGAGTTTACAAATATATACCACCATACCTGGCTATTTTTTCCTCCTCTTTTTTTAAATTTTAATTTTAGAGATGAAGTCTCACTGGTCGAATTCCTGGCTTCAAGTGATCCTTAAAACACGGCCTCTCAAAGTGCTGGGATTACAAATGTGAGCCAGCACACCCAGCCCTTAGTTGAATGTTTTATATGGTGAGAGATGAGGGTCCAGTTTCATTATTCTATGTAAGGTAATTCAATTTTTCCAGCAGCATTTATTGAATAGGGTGTCCTTTCTTCAGTATATGTGTTTGTTGGGTTTGTCAAAGGTCAATTGGCTGTAGGCATGTGCTTTTAGTTCTGGGTTCTCTATTCTGTTCTATTGATCTATGTGTCTATTTTGATACCAGCACACCACTGTTTTGGTTACTATAGCCTTGTAGTATAATTGGAAGCCAGGTAATATTATGCCTCCAACTTTGATTTTTCTGCTTAGGATTGTTTTGGCTATTCAGGTTCTTTTTAAATTTCATATAAATTTTATGATTTTTTTTCTAATTCTGTTGAAAAATGATTTTATTATAAGCTTATTGAAGCTTTATTAAGCTTATATTAAACTTTATTAAAACTTTGAGCTTACCTACAGATTCAATGCAATGTATAGCAATATAATAAAATTGCCACTTTATGATATGGATTATTTTATTCCATAAGCATGCGATGTTTTTCTACTTGTTTATCTACAATTACGTTCACCATTGTTTTGTAGTTTTTCCATGTAGAGTTCTTTTATCCCTATGGTTAAATATATTTCTATATTTTTTGTAGTTATTGTAAATGAGATTAACTTTTCGATTTGGTTCTCAGCTTGATCATTATTGGTATATTGAAATGTGACTGATATTTGTACACTGATTTGGTTTCCTACAATTTTACTGAATTAATTGATCAAATGTAGGAGTCTTTTGTAGAAATTTTTAGAATTTTCTAGTTACAAATATGATTATATTATCAGCAAAGAAATAGTTTGATGTCCTCTTTTCCAATTTGGAAGACTTTTAATTTGTTCTCATACCTTATTGTTCTGACTAGGACTTCCAGTACTATGTTAAACAGGAGTGGTAAAAATGGGCAACCTTGTTTCAGTTCTTATGGAGAATGTTTTCAACTTTTGCCATTTCAGTATGATGTTGGCTATTGGTTTGTCATATATGGCTTTTATTATTTTGAGGTATATTCCTTCTACACCTAGTGTGTTGAGAATTTTTATCGTGAAGTGATGCTGAAGTTTATCAAATGCTTTTTCTGCATCTATTGGGAGGATCATGTAGTTTTTGCTTTAAATTTTATTTATAGATCAATCACATTAATTGATTTGCATATATTGGAGCATCCTTAAATCCCTAGAATAAAACCCACTGGATCATGGTATCTTATTTTTTTTTTTTTTTAGTGTGCTGTTGGATTCAGTTTGCTAGTATTTTGTTAAGGATTTTAAAAATTTATGTTCATCAGGAATATTGATCTGTAGTTTTAATTTAATTTTGTTGTATTTTGTCTGTCTTTGGTATCAGGGTGATACTGACTTTGTGTAATGGTTTAGGGATTCCTTCCTCCTCAATTTTTTAGAAGAGTTTCAGGAGGATTGTAACCCCTTCTTTCTATGTTTGATAAAATTTGGCTGTGAATACATCTGGTCCTGGACTTTTATTTTGTTGGGAGATTTTTAAAATTACTGATTTAATCTGCTACTAATTACTGGTTGTTTCAGGATTTTTATTTTCATTTATTTAAAAAAATTTAAATATCCTTCTTAATTTTATCATTGACTCCCAAATCCTTCAGAATTATGCTATTTAATTTCCGTGTATTTGTATAGTTTTGAGAGCTTCTCTTGATATTGACTTGTGGTTTTATTCTCCTGTGGTCTAAGAAGATACTTTGTATGAATTTTATTTTAAAAAATTTGTTGGGACTTGTTTTGTAGCCTAGCATATGGTTTATCTTGGAGAATGTTCCATTTTTTGAAGAAAAGAATGTATAATCTGCTGTGTTTGGGTAGAGTGTTCTGTAAAGGTCTAGTCTATTTAGTCAAAAGTCCTAATTAAGTCCTGTGTTTTTGTTGATTTCCTGTTTTGATGATCTGTCTAGTGTTGTGGGTTGGGTGCTGAAGTCCCCCACTATTATTGTGTTGCTATTCATCTCTTTCTTTATGTCTAGGAATATTTGTTTCATGAATCTGGGTGCTGAGGTGTTGGGTGCATAGATATTTAGGATTGTTATTTCCTCTTTTTGAATGGATCCCTTTATCATTACATAATAATTTTCTTTGACTCTTTTTTACTGTTGTTGATTTAAAGTCTATTTTATTTTATATAAGTATAGCTAATTCTGCTTGCTTTTGGTTCTAATTGCATGAAATATATTTTCCCAACCCTTTACCTTCACTGTGTATTTTTAGCAGTAAAGTCAGTTTCTTGTGAGCAGCATATAGTTGATTCATTTTTAAAAATTCATTCTGCCAGTTCATATCTTTTAAGTGGAGGATTTAGTTCATTTATGTTCAAGGTTAATATTGATATGTGACGTTTCATTTGTATCATACTGTTAATTGTTATCTAGATGTTCTATGAATTCTTTGTTTCTTTTTTCTCTCTGACTTTTTTTTTGGGTGACATTATGATATGTTGACCGTTGATTTATTTCTTTTTCTTTTATGTAATTATTTATGAGATTTGTGAGTTTCATACTTTCATTTGTTTTTATGATGGTGAATATTGATTTCTCATTTCCATGTTTATGACCCTGTTGAGCATTTCTTGTATGACCAGTCTAGTGGTGACAAATTCCCTCAGTGTTTGCTTGTCTGGGAAAGAGTTTATTTCTTTTACATTTATAAAATTTATTCTGACAGGATATAAAAATCATGATTAGTAGTTTTTTCTTTAAGAACTTTGAAAATAGAGACTAAATTTTTCTCAGTTGTACAGTTTCTGCTGAGAAGTCTGTTGTTAGTCTGATGGAGTTTCTTTACACACAACAAGACACTTTTCTCTTGCTGATTATGGGATTTTTTTCCTTCATATTTACTTTAGATAGACTGATGACTGTTATTGCTAAATCCTTTTTGCAGTGCACTTCCTGGAGTTCACTGGGCCTCTTGTATCTGGATGTCCACATCTCTTGCTAGACTAGGGAAGTTTTCATCAATTATTTCCTTAAATAGGCTTTTAAGATTTTTGCTTTTTCTTATCCCTCAGGAGTGTCTATGATTTGTAAGTTTGGTTACTTTAGATTGCCTCATACTTCTCAAAGGCTTTGTTTATTCTTTTTTATTTTTATGTTTGTCTGACTGGATTAATTCACAAAACCTGTCTTCAAGTTCTGAGTTTCTGTTTTGTGGTTGGTCTAGTCTGTTTTTGAAACTTTCAACTGTAATTTGTAATTTTTGCTATTATTTTGTTATTTCTAGAAGTTCTGTTTTTTTTTTTTTTTTTTAAATTCTGTGTTGGTTTTGTACAGTGGCTCATACTTCTAATTCCAGCAGTTTGGGTGTTCAAGGCTGGAGAATCACTTGAGCCCAGGAGCTTTAGACCAGCCTGGGCAACATAGAGAGACCCTGTTTCTACAAAATAATACTAATAATTAGCCAGGCATGGTGATGTGCATCTGTAGTCCCAGCTACTTGGTAGCCTGAGGCAGGAGGATTGTTTGAGCCTGGTAATATTATGCTGATTTTTTAATCTTTATTTTATTTTATTTTTGTATCTGGAGAAACAATAACTCCTTATTTTTAAATTAACTTTCTCATTGAGGTGGGGCTGTCTTTCTTTTTGAGGATGTAATTATGATGTATGTTGAGGATGGCCATTTGGCCTTAGTTCTGGGTGTCTTCAGTAGTGTAGACTTTGTATAATAACCTTGGTTATAAATAGCTTTAATGTGGTGGCTTTTTGAAATGCTGGTTGTAGCAGTGAGTGATATACCAGGCGAGTGAGCAAACTCAAAGTCTCCTGAGTAGCTGAGGTGGCATGGGCAGTGGTGGTAGCAAAAATTACTCAAAGCAAGTGGGAACTGCTCTTCTCTCACTCTGTCAACCCAGCAGAGCTCCCATCCATGGCCTGACGCTGGTAGCAAGTTGGTACTATTACCCAAGTCACATGCAGTTTGCCTTCAGATCACAAAACCATTCCAGGCCACAAAACTTGCTACCTGGGTAAAATTCAATCCTTTATGCTAACCTCCTCCCAGTCTGGTCCCATGAAGGGGGGTGCCCAACTCCAACACCTGTGGCTAAAGCCTATGCCACACTTGCCTATCAGTTCTGGCCTTTGGGGTTCCTATTTTGCCTGAGACCAGATCACTAATTCCCAGCCCAAGAAAGGCATGCTGGCTGGAAGGTTCTCATGTAGCTTGCTATGAGTTAGGATCAGGAATGGCCTGTTGGCATCTATTGGCATCTATGTCCGGGAGTGCACATGGGGTATGTCCCAGTGCCCTTCCTCCTTACTGCCTCCCGACTATCTGCAAGTCAGATCCAGGAATTGAGAAGGTCAAAGAAGTCCCCTGTGGCCTCAATTACCTAACTCCCCAGTGGGAATATGTATTGTGGAGGCACTCCTTTCCCCTCTCACACACCCGGGATTCACTGATGGGTTTCCCTGTACCCTACCATGTGAGCGGCTGCCTCCTTTCTTTTTAGCAGTATTTGAAGTTTTCTTTTGTGTTTCTGTTGAACTTCCATTTCCTCTTGAATTTAACTTCACAGTATGACTCTCTACACACTATGTTGCTATTTCCAATTGTGTAAGGTTTGCTGGGAGAGCCTCTACTGTACTATGTTGGGAAAAAAAAAATAGCAAACAGTTCCTTACAGGCTAGATAGTAAATATTTTAGGCTTAGAAGACCATTTGATCTCTGTCACATCTCATTTCTGTCTCTCTAGCAGGAAAGTAGCCATAGACAATACATAAATATATGACCTTGACTGTATTCTAATACAACTTTATTTATAAAAATAGGCATTGGAGTGGATTTGGTCTGTGGGCAGTAGGTTGCTGACCTCTGTAATATAATATGCTGACCTCTTTAGAATTAACTGATGGGAAGCTGAGGCAGGAGAATTGCTTGAACCTGGGAGGCGGAGGTTGCAGTGAGCTGAGATCATGCCACTGCACTCCAGCCTGGGCAACAGTGTGAGACTCTGTCTCAAAGGAAAAAAAAAAAGAACTGACTGAAAAAAAAAAAAAGAAATATTGTCCTTAAATAGTTTCTGCTGGATCATGTTTATGAAGCATACAGATTAACCTTTAATGAATAGTTTGAGTATTGTCTTTGCCACAACTTCAGTTTCTTTATTCTTAAATAGCACTACTCCTTACCTGTTTCAAATGTGGTAGTATGTCGGAAGGGCACAGAATAATATAATTACATAAAAGACACTCAGCAAAAGTGTATTGAATGAAGAAAATGCTTATTGAAGTTGCTTGCTTTGTGAAGTTCTACTCAAATGTAGTACTTCTCTACAGTATGTTTTTTATATTTTTATTATACTATTTACCATATTGTCTTATAAGTTATAATTTGACTTTCTTCTTTAAAATATGGGTTCCTCAAGGGCAAGTTCTATGTATGTTTATCTTTGTATCACTAGAAACTAGCACAATGTCTTCCCCACTTACTGCCTTTTAAATGAATGATCATAGCTCATAGCTCACTGTGACAGGCTTAAGATTTTTCAGGACAACATAAGTTCATGGGCAACGTTTTGTTCCATTTTTTCCTCCAGATTTATTAAGATATATTTTTTAAATAAAAATATATGCATCTATGATCTATATGTGATGTTTTCAAATATGTACACATTGTAAAATAATTAAATCAAGCTAATTAACACATCCGTCACCTCACAAACTTATCTTTTTTTGTGGTGAGAATATTTAAGACTGAATCTCTTAGCAATTATCTTATTTTATTTTATTTTATTTTTTATTATTTTTTTGAGACAGAGTCTTGCTCTGTGGCCCAGGTTGGAGTGCAGTGGTGCAATCTCAACTCACTGCAAGCTCCACCTTCCTGGTTCACGCCATTCTCCTGCCTCAGCCTCCAGAGTAGCTGGGACTACAGGCATCCGCCACCACGCCCGGCTAATGTTTGCATTTTTTTTTTTTTTTTTAGTAGAGATGGGGTTTCACCGTGTTAGCCAGGATGGTCTCTATCTACTGACCTTGTGATCCGCCCACCTTGACCTCCCGAAGTGCTGGGATTACAGGCGTGAGCCACTGCGCCTGGCCCAAGTTCATTATTAACTATAGTCGCTGTGCTATACAATAGATCTCTAGAATCTATTTATCCTGTCTAACTAAAAGTTTGTATCCTTTAACCAACATCTCCCCAATCTCCTCCCTTTCTCCTTCCACCAGCCCCGGGTAACTACTATTCTATTCTTTCCTTATGAGTTTCAACTTTTTATATTTTAAAGATAAGTGAGATCATGCATTATTTATCTCTCTGTGACTGGATTATTTCACTTAAAATGATTTCCTCCAGGTTCATTTATGTTGTCTCAAGTGACAGAATTTTCTTTATTTAATGGCTGAATAGTATTCTATTATATATGTATACCACATTTTCTTTATACATTTATCCACCAATGGACATTTAGATTGATTCTATATTTTGGATCTTGTTAGTAATGCTGTAGTGAATATAAGACTGCAAATATCTCTTTGACATACTGATTTTATTTACTTCGGGTATGTACCCAGATGTGGGATTACTGAATCATATGGCAGGCCTATTTTTACATACTGTTTTCCATAGTGACTATACTAAATTACATTCAGATCAGAGACATTTTTCTCTTGTCTTCCTTCTCTGATCGCTAAAATAGTGACTGAAATTATTGGCTGTAATTCAGCCAGTTTGAGTAAATATCTTTAACAATAATTTAAAAGACTATCTAACTTGGAACATTATAAAAGATTGACTGAGAATGATGACTGTCATACCAGGATACCAGGAATGGGGTGTACTAATTTTTTTTTTTTTTTTGAGATGGAGTCTCACTCTGTTGCCCAGGCTAGAAGGCAGTGGCGCCATCTCAGCTCACTGCAAGCTCCGCCTCCCGGGTTCACACCATTCTCCTGCCTCAGCCTCCCGAGTAGCTGTGACAACAGGCGCCCACCACTACGCCTGGCTAATTTTGTTTTTTTGTATTTTTAGTAGAGATGGTTTCACCGTGTTAGCCAGGATGGTTTAGATCTCCTGACCTGGTGATTCACCTGCCTCAGCCTCCCAAAGTGCTGGGATTACAGGCGTGAGCCACTGTGCCCGGCTGGGGTGTACTAAATATTTAACAAACAAGAAAGTGTACATAAATGTGTAACAAATATATAGCATATTTGCATATGAATTTGCAATTCTATGTCACTTGGTGTAGTGAACAGTTACTGCTCCACTGTGATCCTCTCAGGTCCCTTCCATAGTTTGTAGGCTTCTGTCTTGATCTGTATACTTTAGCTTGTAACAGTTCACATGACAATTCTCTTTGGAGGACTGTCCTCAAAATATTAGAGCTGCTTTGTCTGAAGTTGCAGCGAGTTGCAAATGCCTGGGAGCTTATGACCCCCTTGATGTTGCCCCTAGCAAGTGACCAACTAGTAGAGGAGTATGGAAATCCAACTCCCTTGCCCTGAGTAGAGATGAACCCTAAGGCACAATTTATACTATAGGGCTCCTCTGTGGGATCAGGCTGAAGCTGGGACTGTGCCTAAGATGGCCACCTTGCTTGAATTGCTGCCCTTCACTGTCCTATTACTCTCTTATGAATCACTTATAAATCACAACTCCCTTACTCTCTTATAAATCACTTGTACACAAATTCTGCCTCAGAGAGTGTTCTGGGAAATGCTAAGACATGAGTGAATATTCAGCTAAAGAAATAATCTTTTGACTCGGTCTTGATCTTATTTCTCCTTTTCCCCCCTTTTCTCCTTCCTCTTCTTTCAACCCCATCTTTCTTTCTTACACTGTTCTGCATCCTTCATTGATATTTTCTGGCCCACACACCATTCATGACCTATGCCATTTTGGGTTGAAGTGGCCTTTCAGTCCCTTAGCAGCAGGAAGGGTTTCACTGCAGCTGTTTCTCTGGCAGGAAGAGTGCAGCTTCTGTGTTGAGTTCAACCTGAAAAGTGCTTCCCTACTGGGTAGAAGCCATGAATTGTATAGCACTCCCTGTTTTATACTATTAAATAGCTGCTTGGGCTGAGTAGTATCTGTGGGTTTAAATTTTTTTTCCCCTAAGTATATATTTTTATTGAAGTATAACACACATACAGAAAAGCATACAAATCATAAAAGCACAGCTAAATAAATGTAGTAAAATAAACAGAGTTGTGCCACCACTGTCAGACCAAGAAATAGAACATTACCAGCACCCTGGAAATGAGATCCTGCTCCTCTCTAGTTATTACATGCCCTTAAAGGTAACCGCTATTCTGACCATCATATTGATAGTGAAGAATTAATATTACCCAAAGAGAGGTCTGGATATTACCCTTGGTTACTTGAAGCTGATCTCTAGGCCTCTGAAGTGTCCCATCTGAGAGCAGGGTCTTTGCCTGCTTGGGGATTTTGGCCACCAAAAATTCTAACAATATGCCTGTGATTTAAGGTAGGACTTAACAGATCAATTCTGATCTCTGGAAAAGCTGGAAATTAAAGGTATTAAGCCAAACCTATGGGACAGGCTGAAACTATTGCAAACAGTAACTAATCAAGCCCCAGTAAAATCTTTGGACCCCAAAGGCTCCAGTGAGCCTCTTTGGTTGGCAATTCTCTACGTATATTGTGACACATCTATTCCTGGACAGTAATGTGTCAGTGTGAACAAGGAAGTTTCTCATTTGAAATCTTCCCAGATTCTTCCCTATGCTTCCTTTCCTTTGCTGTTTCCAATGGTATCCTTTCACTTAATAAGAATATAATCATAAGTAGAGTAGAGTTTCCTGAGTTCTATGAGTTTTTCTAGCAAATTACAGAACCTCAGGGCAGTTGTGGAGACCCACAAATTTGCAGTTAACTGGTCTGAAGTGAGGGTGGCCCTGAGGACACCAAGCTTGAGGCTGGTATCTGAAGAGAGGGCAAGCCTGAGGTGACTATGCCCTCTGCCTTTACATGTTGCTTGGCTTATTGCAGCTATAGGTAACTTTGAATTTATGTTTGAACTTTATAAACATGGAATCATTATGCATGTCCACTTTCATTTTCTGGCTTTTTAAAAGCAACATGTCTGTGTTATTTGTATGTATTAGTCCATTATCACCCTGTTTTATAATAAAGGACTGCCTGAGACTGGGTATTTTATCTTTTGAGACAGAATCTCACTCTGTCACCCAGGCTGGAGTGCAGTGGCGCCATCTCGGCTCACTGCAACCTCTGCCTCCCGGGTTCAAGTGATTCTCCTGCCTCAACCTCCTGAGTAGCTGGGACCACAAGCGCATGCCACCATGTCCAGCTAATTTTTGTAATTTTAGTAGAGATGGGGTTTCACATATTGGTCAAGCTGATCCAGAGCTCCTGACCTCAGGTGATCCACCCGCCTTGGCCTCCCTAAGTGCTGGGATTACAGACATGAGCCGCTGCACCCAGCCAAGATGGGGTAATTTATAAAGGAAAGAGTTTAATTGATTCACAGTTCTGCAGGGCTGGGGAGGCTTCAGGAAACTTACAATCATGGCAGAAAGGGAAGCAAACACATCCTTCGTCACATGATGGCACGAAGGAGAAGTAGAGAGCAAAAGGGGTAAAAGCCCCTTATAAAATCATCACCCGTGAGAACTCACTCACTATCATGAGAACAGTAGCATGGAGATGATGGCCCCTATGATTCAGTTCCCTCTCACTGGGTCCCTCCCATGACATGTGGGATTATGGGAACTACACTTCAAGATGAGATTTGGGTGGGAACACAGCAAAACCATATCAGTGTACTAGTGATTCTTTCTGTCTTTCATATAGTGATTCCATAATGTGAGTATACTATACTTTACTTATTGATTTTACTGTTGAAAGATGTTTGGATTGTTTCCAGTTTGTGGTTTGGTTAAAAGTAATTCTTCTCTGGACATTCTTGTATGTGTCTTTCAGTGGACATCAACACTCATTTATCTTGGGTATCTACAAAGGAGTGAAAATGCTGGATCAGAGTAGATTAGTAAGTAATTCCAGCTTTAGGAATTTCTATGAAACATTTCCAAAGAACTTGTATTCTTTTCCACTTTCACCAGCATAGGACGAGAATTCCGGTTGGTGTACGTTCTTGTCATCTTTGTCAATACTTAGTATTGTCTGTCTCGTAAATTATAGCCATTCTAATATGCGTGAATACACTTAAAACTGCATTAAAGAAATTTTCATTTGTTTGAATGTAAGAATTCAAAGAAAATATACACAGAGATGGTAATAAAATGATATGTTGCCTGAGAAAATATAGGGTGGCAACCCAGATAACTTCAACCAGTGGGTATTTGCTTGGAAATTCTCCACGAAACTGGGTTTGAAAGGCAGTCAGAGACTGCAGACAATCTCATCAGTGTTCTGTAATTGACCAAATGCTAGGATGCTACTTAGAGATAGCAAAGCTCTTACTTAGATATATCAATATTAATAAATATTAATATTAAATGTTGATATTAATATTTTCTATTTAATTTCTAATAAAATTAAATTGCTATTAGAATAGGGGCAGGTTACCTTGTTCAAATCAGGGATTCCAGTAATTTGACGCAAAGTTAAGTTTTGGCCTTTATGGGCACCTTTCTATCTCCTATTTACCCCTTTCCCCGCACTTAGCCACCGCTATTCTTAATTGAAAAACTGGAGTGGTTACCAGGGCTTCTTATCGGTGGTGGGTTCTGATTTCTATTTTCATTTTCCTACCATTGAGACTCCTGAAAAAGCTCTATTTTAGCTTTTCAGCATGCTAGCTACTTCTGTCTGCTTTGTTTACTGGCCTCTCAGTAACATCGACTAGGAATTTGCAGATGGCTTGAGGGAAAAATAATGATGTCCTCAATTCTCTGAGGTTATCTTTTCTCTAAGGTCTTGGTTCCTCCATTCCTGGTTGTTTTAGGCATACTGAACTTCAGTTATTTTTTCCTCATTTCAAGACAAAGGCTAAAACTCTCAGAGACACTGCTTTCTGCATCGAAGCCCTGTTTGCCATGGAGAAATTGGCTTATGCCTTTAGGAGAAAAAGTGGCTGAGAATTTTGGCTCAGCTCAGTACATTTGCCCCCTCTATGGCATCTCAGAACCTTTTGTCTTACCTGCCTATGTGCTCACTGATGCCCTCAAACTCTTTTGTTTTTGCTCTGTAATTTTATTCGGCTTTTACAGTTGATCTCAGCAGAAGTGTGGATTGAACACACTCTCACTGTCATAGTTAGAAGTGGAAGTTGTGTCCTTTCAGGTTTATTTGTTTAACCATTTCATTTTTTTTGAAGGGCAAACTAGTATTTTTATTTCAAAGTAAGTTATTCTGCATAACACAGTGCTTATTTTTTAAGTCTCTATTCTTTAAATGATACCATCACCATTAATAAATCTTGGATTATCTCATTTTCTCCAAAATAGGCCAGAAATGAAGGCAACCAAATGAAGGCACTTCATTTCTCATCCATTGGAGAAATGAGGTATCCAAACAAGTGACACTTTTCTGTCTTAGGATGGCCCATGATTGTATATCACTCTGTGTGTGTGTGTGTGTGTGTGTGTGTGTGTGTGTGCGCGCGCGCATGTGCCCTTTTCTCTTCCTGGTTAAGATAGAGGCTTTTTGGGGAGTAGCATGCAAACCAAATAGTTGGCCGAAAAGCCAGTGTAATTTTTCACTGAAACTAATTCTTGAGTCATAACAAGATGTCTTAAATACACTAAACTTTGGCTTTATAACTTATATACATATATTAAAGCAGTATTCATTATTTTCAACTTCTAGTTGGTCTCTGCTTGAAATATTGATTGTAATTAAGCCTTTGCATTAATATTCTGCTTTACAGACGTTAAGTTTTGCTTTACTTGTTTTAGCATTATCATTTTGCTCAAGACTAGTAATGCAACTACAAGGTCAATAATTCAAAAGATATACAACAATTCAAGTGAAAGTAACTCTTTCTCTCATCCTTGTTCCACAGACCCATGTCTTACCAGGTAACAATTACTCTTGTGTCTGGTGCATTCTTCAAGAGAATACAGATATTTATACCAATTACAAATAGTTAATACAAACTTTAGGATTCAATCACATTGTTCATCACCTTGCTTTTTCCTTTTTTTCTTTAGACTTAACAATTTATCTTGGAGAAGGTTCCATATTGATATAAATATGTGTGTACTGCCTTATTTTAACTGCTGCATAACAGTTCATTATTTCTACACACACACACATATATGATGTATTTAACTAGCTTTTTATTGAATGTTTAGATTGTTCCTAATATTTTACTGTAAAAATGGTAATAAGTATTGTTGAATTACATTTTTGTGAACATATGAAAGGACATCTGAAAGATAAATTTCTATAGGTAACTTTGCTGGGTCAAATGTTATAAATATTTATTTATTCTTTTATTTTTATGAAGCCTTTAACTTGTTTCTCAGAGCTGAATTGCTTGATAAATATGCTGAAGTTCAGAACATGATAAATCTATTATTGAATTTTATTTCAAAAAGCTTATAATCAGGAAGTCTGTCTTATTGAGGCTTATTTTAGCAAAATCACATGTAACCTAATATGTTTTTTGCTCAAGTTTAAAATACTATAAGAAAAATGGTTGCAGAAAAAAGTAACTGTATTACATTTATTTTGTTGTTCTTTTATAAAAAAATTATTTTAAATTTTAGTGAATTTTAAGTTGAAATTGTACAGGCTAGTTGTATCCAACGAGGCAACCCTGATATCTTCAAATATCTTCTCTAACTACTCAATGTTTTTCAGATCTAGTTCCACATAACCAAGACTATTCAATTTTGATCCAAATAAAGTTTTATTAGATAGGAATTGGAGAAAATAATTAGTTAGTGATTGGAAACGTGGCTGAAAAGAAAATGGTTCAGCAGATCTGTATACCTCACCAAAAATTGAGGACAATTTATTTCCAAGCTCTGTGGTAGACAGAAATCCAATCAAGAAATACACCCTTGTTTAGAACCCTCTGATAGACTTTTAGCTTTCAATTGCACAAGAGCCTGCAGACAAATAACTGACTGCAATTTTTATGGTGTTAAAATGCTATGGTTCTCTTGCTAGTAGAGAGTTACCCATGGGAAAAGGGCAAGAATGGAGTTGACTGTGTGCTAACCAGCATTTTACTGCTGGGATTTCTCTATCATAGGGAATTCCTATATCTTCACTTGAATAATAATGAGAGTAACCATGCTTCTGTGTCCTCTCAGTCACACAGTGGCTTTCATAATTATTTTCATTCATATTTTTCTGAATTTTCATTCATTCAGCAAATAATACAGTATTTTCTTGTGTGGTGATGCTTTGTCAGACTCTGCAGTTGATATGCATAGGATATAATGATGAAGTGAAAAGGCAGTTTCTGCCATCAGACAGCTACCTTCTAAAGGAAGTCAAGGAGTTAAACAAAGAAATACAATACAATATGATGAGAACCAAGGCTGAAGAATTCGAGAGTGCTATAGGGATGTATAAGAGCCTCAGGGGATTGAGTGGGGGTTTCCCAGAGAAACAGAGGAAAAATCTAGTTAGTAAAATTAAAAGGTGCCCGAAGAGAAGATTCTAAAGAATTCTAACCCTATCCCTGCTCTGACTGCATGCAAATGCCTGCAAACCTTGAGACTTCCAAGATCTGCTGTTTTATTTCTTTTTATAGTATCAGTGAGACAATCGTAACAATTAGCAGATGTTGTGGACTGATTTAAAAATTACCACAATTCTTTACTCTTTTCACTATCCATTCTCTTTGCAATGTGACTTTGCAGTTCTTCTCATTAAAAGATGGAATCTTTTCCCCCTACTTCCTGAGTCAGTGCTATGGCAGCACTTCATGGTAGAAGAAAAGATGTGCCAGTACCAAGCCCATGCTTCTGTTCTCTTGAATCTGTGCCTATACCATGAGATCAAGCCTGGCCTCCTGGAGAATGAGAGATCCTGTGGAGCAGAGCCAGGTCAAACCAGTTGTCCCAGACGAGGTTCTTAATTATTTTGATCCAGAGCAGTGTGGTCCTATCCTGATGGGAAATAATAAATGGTTTGTTGTGTTAAGGCACTAAGTTTTAAAATGGTTTGTTATACAGCCACATGTAACATCAGAGGATGGTTATGAGGTAAATAAAATGATACACACAAAATATTTCATCTACTGTGTATCACATAGTAAATAGTGAAAATTATGATCATTACTGTCATATGTCTCCTGAAGTATTCTTTAATTTATAGTTCCCCTCCTTTGTACACATGTACATTCCACCTCTCTTCAATTTTCATAAGAAACTTGGTTAGTTGTCTGGTAGAGTTTCCCATGGTCTATATTTTGCTGATTGCATACCTGTGGCATTGATAACATGTTTCTCTGCACCCTCTATTTTCTGTTTTATGGTGATAAAAATTATTATTTTTGAAGATCAATTTAAAGTCTGAAAGTTGGTTTTCTTCTCTTGGCTTGAATGTGCACAAAAATACCTGGGAAACATATTTTACTGGATAAATTAGTGTTTTCCATCTGAAAAACTGCTGACCATGGTTTTCCTAAGAAATTTTTATTAAGGTAGTAATAATTATAGTGAAAATGTATAATAATTATCATTAGCTTGAGCTCCATGATGAGGGCCCACATGGCTCAGGGCTTGAATGTTCACTTATTTTGTATACTGTTCTTATTGGCTAGAGTTTGCTACCATTACTACCCTACCCAAAGGGGAGGCTTGACATTGTCAAGGTAGCTGGTTGTGAATGTAAGCTTCTTACAAGCTTGAAAAATCCTTGTAAGTCCACAGCTTCCCCCTCATTGATTAGCAAAACCTTCTCTAGACCTAGCACTGCCATGAGGGGGCTTAAATTCTATAATGTAAACTTATATAATATATTGCATTTTTATACGGTTGGCTATCCTGAAATATTGGAAGACAGGAAGAGGGGCCAGTTGCTACCAAGTTTGGAGTACTAACAGGAGTCTGGGCTGTCTCCCAGAGGAAGCATCATCATTTTGCTTTTTGCAGCTTCTTTAAGCTCCTTCAAATAATTTATGGATACCATCTGCTGCTATCTTCAGGTCTTTGCTTGGCTTTCTTAACAGTCCAGATGACTTGTGCTTTGAATCTAGTTACCTTTTACTTTGCCCATATAGCTACCCTTCTATTTGTACCAGGAAAAAGTAATGAATCTTTTTCAGTTGTTTTGTGCTAGAACAATTTTTAGAGTTCTCCTAGAAACTGAAACAATCTTTAAAGTCTTAGAAAACTTATTTGCTTTAGTAGATATAATGGATTTCTCTTTTAAACATAAGTCATTAATTAATCAAATATTTATTAAGTGCTTATGATATGAAAGATATTGTATAGAGTCGTAGTTTGGGTTCTTCCAGGAGTGTACCCTGAGATGAAGATTCAAATGCAAGTGGTTTATTCCATTTGGGTGGGTGGAGCTTAATTCTATGGGAAAATCTGAGAAAAGGAGTAAAACCCAAACCTCAGAAGTAATCCATTTAAAGGGCTAAGAAACTGAAGCATTTATGTGCAGTTTCTGAACCATTGCCTAATGGCTGCTGTGGAAGGGAGGCAGGTGTTAATTTTGCATGGGCAAAGTGACTTCTCAAGATTTTGGAGAAAATGTCCTGAGGCACAAAATGAAGTTTCTGGCAACTGGAAGTCTGTCAGGGAACACTGGCAGCTACAAGGCATACGGGTGGAGGACCAACAGCATCTGCTACAACTAAGCACTTTACACATATTATCTCATTTGATCCTTACAGTTCAAGGAGGAAGGGATTTTTTAATCTCTATTTGTTCAAAGGGATTAACTGAAATTCAGATTAGTCTTGTAATTTGCCCAAGGTTATATACTAATAAGGGGCAGAGTCACAATTTAGACCCAGAAAGGTGATCATAATCTGTGGACCCAGAAAGAGTAATGTCTTCCCAAATGTCAAACAGCTGTTATTTAACAGAGGCAGGGCTATGACCCAGGTGCCCTGACGTGCAGCCTGGCGACCTTTCTGTAGACCTGTCTGGTCATTCTCATTCCCTGTACAGCCCCAGTGCCCTGGGAGTTTGATCCCTGAGCTTAGTTCTCACATGTCCTTCTTTAAGACATTCAGTGCTACTGCTTGGTTTTGACACTGGATTGTCACCAAGGGAAACTCTGTAAGTTCCCCCTTCCAACTTGTGAGATGCTTATTACCAAGCCCAGTATTATTTCTGAGAATAACCTTTTAGACTGAAGATACTTTGTTATGTTTATTGATAACTCTATTGCCTTGAAATTGCTTTGTTTGCTCCCACAACAGCATCTTTTTACATGTTTCTCCCTCTTTCTGAATGCACTTCTTTCCCTTGGTTATGGAGCTGATTCCTGCACCTTCTCCTCACAGGCATCATTTCCCCGGGAATATCTCCTTTGACCTTTCTGACTACATAAAATTGAAGCACCAAGAAGCTCTTCTGTATAGCACTTGTTATAGTTGTAATATAATTTTTATTTTTTTAAGGGTTTCATTAAAGCCTGAAAACTCTAAGAGGGACCAAGTCTGCTTTTATCACTGCATCCTCCTCACCTAAAACATAGAAAATCCTCTGTAAATATGGTTGAATAAGTGGATGAGTAAACAAATGCATTTTAGTTACAAAGCACTGTCCATCTTTTTTGTTGTTTTTTAACTTTTAGTTTCAGGGGTATATATGTGAGTTTATTATATAGATAAATTACATATTGCAGGGGTTGGGTGTACATGTTATTTAGTCACCCAGGTAACATAAGCATAGTACCCGATAGGTAGATTTTGGTTCTCACCCTCCTCTCACCCTCTACCTTCAAGTAATATCTGTTGTTCCCTTCTTTCTGCTCATATGTACTCAGTGTTTAGCTCTCACTTATAAGTGAGAATATGCAGTATTTGGTTTTGTGTTCCTGTGTTAGTTTGCTTTGGATAATGGCCTCCAGCTTGTTCCATGTTGCTGCAAAGGACATGATTTCATTCTTTTTTATAATTGTGCAGTATTCCATGGTGTATACGTACCACATTTTCTTTATCTAGTACCATTCATGGGCATTTAGGTTAATTCCATGTCTTTGCTGTTGTGAGTAATGTTGTGATGAATATTTGTATACATGTGCCTTTATGGTATAATGATTTGTATTCCTTTGGGTATATACCTAGTAATGGGATTGCTGGGTCAAATGGTAGTTTCAGGTTCTTTCAGGAATTGCCAAACTTCTTTCCACAATGGCTGAACTAATTTGCCTCCCCACCAGCAGTGTATTCTTTTGTGTCTGCCACCTCACCAGCATCTGTTATATTTGACTTTTTAATAACAGCCATTCTGATTGATGTGGGATGATATCTCATATAACCTTGGATCCTGCTTTAGTCCAGACTTAGCTCTTGGTCACAGTCTCTGTCTAGCACTTAAAAATACATCCTTTTCCAGAGGCCACACCCTAATATGCCAGCTAATTAAGCTAAAAGCAACAAACCCAGGTGAGTCTGTAAACATTTAAAGGATACTCTGCCTATTTCAGTTGCTTTGTTTATAATAATATAGGCATACACACGAGGAAAGAACATGATCATGCCATACACACCATTTAGCAGTAAAACTGCTAACCTCCATTTTCTGAAATGCTCATTCAGAAGCTAGAGGTTAGAAAGTTACTTTCTAGTATGTCTCCCCACTCTGGCAGCCACTAGTTGAAATTTTATCTCATGAAAAGCCAGTTGGGCTCTTCCCAAGCCTGTTTTTGCCAATTGCACTTGCTACAGCACTTGCATGTTTTAATATATCATTATGTAAGCCATTGAAATATGAGCTCAAAAGGAAAGACTGTGGTTTCCATAAACTAAGTTGAATGCTATAAAACGACTCAATAAAGTCCAAGTGGTTAAATGTTTAAGAAATGTTGCTGAGTTAATTATAAATGAGATGATTATAAAAGATGGAGATAGAATCATAAATATCTAGTTGGCTTCTGATCATCATAAGTCTTTTTAGGAAACAGGTACTGAGATAATGGAATGATGCATTTTGTTGTAGTTTACGCAATAATCATGAAGCTAGATTTCCTTGAGGAGATGTATATTTTGTTTACTTCATGTGTACAATGGGAATAGAAAAACCCAATAGAGTTTTATAGATTAGGTATAGTCATGTTTTTCAAGTGTCTTGCCCAGTGCTTGGCTCACAGTAAGTGATTAGTCTATTTTGCCTCCCATTCTGTGTGTGGAAGCCCTTTGTAAATGTTGGTGCTTAAATGCCAGTTATTGTTCCAAGGGGCCAGGGAAGAAGCAGCCAGGAAAGGAGCCAGGTTTGGAAAGTCTGGAGATGAAACTACACAAGGGAAAATGTCGGGTTAGGCCCAGGGCTGCAGAAGGTTGATTCTTCCTTTAATTGAGGGGCTGCACTCAGAATCGAGATACTGGTAGAAGATGGGCTTGATCAGGTTCATCAGAAGAAGCAAATGCTCCAGTCTCTGCTGGGTAAGGTTCTCAGCAAAGGCTGCAGCCACAGTGGTTTTTATTTGGAGGGCAAAGTACGACACACAGCCCTTGATTTAAAAAACAAAAAAACAAAATAACAACAGGAGAAGGCTAGTGATGCATCAAATGAAACAATTCTCTACAACAATAAGGAAAAAACTTTTTTAAAAATGAAGAGTTTGAAAGTAAACTTAACAAATTCCTATGGGTCAAAGGCTCATTCCCAAGCACAGATCGCTGACTGAGAGGTTTCACTTTTTGCAAACTACTTATTATTTCTGGAGTCTCAATGGGGAACAAATCCTATCCTCTCTTCCTCCTAAGAGCATTTAAGCACTCAGTGAAAGCAGAACATTCTGGAATGAACTTCACAAAATGTAACCTCTGGAGTATGGCAAGCAGGCTGCATTGGGGACTGAGCATTTTTTGCATAGTGCCTATTATGCAACATCAATCCTTTAAAAAACTGCCAACAGTGTTGTCTCTGAGGAGAGTATGGATTGTGGGCAGAACAGTGACAATTCAATGGTCATGCCTGGCTTGTCGGTGCAGTGAAGAGGTTAAACCCTGCAAATACACAAATATGAACAAGTCAGCTGTCTGCTCCGTGGGGTGGAAAGAGTAAGATGGGGGAGATATGTTAGGCAGATTTTGTTGAAAAATTTCTTTTGTGTCTGTTGTCTTAGAAATTTCGTGAGTACTTTCTTAATGAAATCAGGCTTATAGTAGAAAGCAATGAAAAAAAAAAAACCGAATAAATGATTTGAAAGAAAACACACCCAACTGAACTCTTATTCTTTGCCAACTTTTACATTTTCCTCTCTCTCTCATCTGGTAATTTTTGCCTCAGCAGTGAATTCCTCTGCTACCCCAAGGCTTTCTGAAGGCAGGGTCTTGTTTTACTTACCCATGTATAGCCCTCATCCACTGAGGTACCCAGCGCACATTAGGTTTTCAAAGAAAAAAAGAAAAATGAATGGGGAAAAATATCAAAGTAATTCTAAAGAGGAAAAACTCAACCAACACAGGAGTTATGTGCAAAATCTATGTGTGTAAATCAGTTGTTTAGAATACATACCACTCTGGACATTAATCTTTTGTCAAATATATGCTTTGAGAACATCTGCTTCATGCCTATGGCTTTTCTTGGAACACAATAGCTTGTAGAAATATTGGTATAGGTTAATTTAGTTCTGTGTTTGGCAGCCAAAGCATCTCTAATCCTGGCATAACAGAAGGACTCATAGCAGAGCCATAAATGCCATCGCCTGCTATCAAGAGCCATGCAGTTCAGGAGGAGTCAGAAGAGAGAATGAGATAACTCTTTTTTTCCTGCATCTTTTAAACATGTGATCTGAGCTTAAAGCAAGATTTGTGAGTAGATGAAGTATCTTTGGCACCTTCTCCTTTCCTTTTGTCTTTGCACCTAGTTGCCTAATTTCCCATCACTTTCATTTATCTGTGCGCTCACTCCTTTCTTTTCACTTTCCAAAATTAGTACTCCCCTCACCCTTTCCCCTCCAAGCCCTCCAGGTATAGCAGAGAATTTCCATCAACACTGATGTGTTCATATATTTAGATGCTTAACCCATATGCATCTCTGACTGGTGGAATTTCAAACCATGAGATCATATGAAAATAGTGTTTGTGTGTTTGTGTCTGTATGATTCTGGGCAGAAGGATTCAGGATATTGTCAAGTCAGCCCTGCCTAGAATATTATCCCCAAATTCATTTTCTTAAGGTGCTTCTGGTTTTTTAATATTTCATTTTTCATTGGTAAATTAATTTAAACAAATATTTACTTGCTTCAATAATATTTGTTCAAAATATTTACTTTCCTTCTTCTAATTGTGAAATTACAGATTCTCCAAATTCTCCAAGGCTTTTTTCACGTGGTTCCCAAAAGTGAGAGAACTGACTGTCTGAGGATGGAAGAACTGACAGTGGTGCACATTTTTATTTATGTGTGTGTGTGTAGATATATGTATATATAAATTTTTTTTTTTTTTTTGAGATGGAGTCTCATTTTTTCACCAGGCTGGAGTGCAGTGGCATCGTCTTGGCTCACTGCAACCTCTGCCTCTCAGGTTCAAGTGATTCCCCTGCCTTAGCCTCTGAGTAGCTGGTACTACAGGCGCGTACCACCACGCCCAGCTAATTTTTTGTATTTTTTAGCAGAGACAGGGTGATCTCGATCTTTTAACTTTGTGATCTGCCTTCCTCAGCCTCCCCAAATTCTAGGATTACAGGCGTGAACCACCGCGCCTGGCCATGTGTGAATATTTCTGTGTCCAATGTTCAGACATTCTTTATCTTCGACTATTTCTTTCTTCAGCCTTGTCAAATTGGTTTTAATCTCCTTATATTTTAAACATTACGATGTGTTGTAGCCATTTTATATTGGTTCTCTTTCACTTAGCTTTTTTTTTTTTTCATCTCTTTGATTGACAAAATTTTCTTGATGCTTTTTTCCCATTAGCTTGGAAGATTTAAATTATTTTTATTTTCTTAGAGATTACTGTTACATTTCTATCATACATATTTAATATCGTTTTTAAACTGTGACTAAAGGATCTTAGAAACTCTTCCTACAAAAATAAGACAAAGAAATTACCATTTCCAAAATTTTGCTGTCATAGAATTCTATTTCGAGTATTTTTAAACTAACGAAGTATAGTAATAATGGCTTCTTTTAAAAAAGATGTTACTTAATAGATTTGCCAACATTTTCAAACCAATTTATTTAATTTATTGACTACATTGCTTTCTTTCTATATTCATTTTGTTTCACTGTGTATTCTGAGAAGCCTTATTCCCTTCCCTAACCCTTTCATCTTCTAGGTGACCTGTTTGTTGTTATTTTTGTTTCTGTTTCAATCTGTCTTGTATCTCTTTTTGCCAAAATAAACATATGTGCATACATATTTTCAGACTTTCTAACAGAAAACACTGTATATTCTTTATATTTTTCTGTGCTTTTTTCATGTAATGACGTATCCTCTAAATCACTGTATATGAATTCATAGTGATCTTTCTCAATCTGTTTTAGCAGCTGTATAATATTCCATTATGATGACAAATCAAGTTTATTCAATTGGCTTTCTATGGATGGGCATTGAAGTTATTCTAATTTTTTGGTATAATAAAAGTTCCACCATGAATACACTTGTGCATATATTGTTTTAGTTTATTGATGTGCATCCTTAGGATAAATTTCTAATAGTAAGATTGCTGAGTCAAATAATAAATATATACCTTACCGTTTGCTTTTTTTATTTTTATTTTGTAATTAACCTAAGGTTGCACTGTGTCTTTTAAATCTGAGTTTTCCTGTTTTTAATTTTTTCCTAAAAAGTTGTAGTCATTATTTCTTCAAATATTGCTTCTGCTTATTCTTGAATTTATAGTTGGAGTTTCTTAATACTACAACAGGTTTTATTTCACATTTTTGTGTTCATTATAATTTTGTACGGCATTTTGGGTAAGTTCATTAGGACTATCTTTCAGTTTAATGATTCTCAATCAATTATGGCAATCATATACCATACTGTTAATATTACTACTCTATATCATCTATTGCAAAAGTTTTTCAGTGGCTACACTTTTTTATTTTCTGAATTTCTAATTGACAGCTTTTTTCATATTTATTAATATTAGATTTATATCTGTCTCTTTTGTTTCATAATCTCTTGTTCTTTTAAGAATGGTATTTTTGTCATTAACTCTTTCAGATTCATAAAATATCTATTTTAAGTCTGGGCATGGAGGCTCCTACCTATAATGCCAATGCTTTGGGACAACAAGGTGGGATGATCATTCGAGGGCAGGAATTCAAGGCCAACCTGGGCAATATAATGAGGCCCCATCCACCTGCATGCACACACGCACACACACACACATACACACACACAATTAGCTGGATGTGGTGGTGTGCACCTGTAATCCTAGCTACTTTGGAGGCTGAGGTGGGAGGGTCATTTGAACCCAGGAGTTTCAGGCTGCAGTGAACTATAATTGTGCCACCAGCTCTCCAGCTTGTGCTCTCCAGCTTGGGTGACAGAGTGAGACCCTATCTAAATAAATAAATTAATTAATTAAATTAAATATATACTTTGAAATTATTTATGAAATCTCCAACATTTTTACATCCCAAGACATAGTCTTTCATTTCATGAGTAATTTGGCTGTTTTCTATAAAGTTAGTTTATTTCTGTGTTTTGAAATATCTGTGGTAGCTATTTCTGAGTAGAGGTTTTATTATTATTTGTTTTCTTTCCTCGTCCCCACTCATCTTTGTCTGAAAGTTCAGAGAAGTGTCAAGTCCTTAGGGTTTTCAGTACCAAACTATGTCTTATATTGCAAATTGGGGCTTCATTATGAGAGGATATTCTAGAACCCATCTTTGAGCCAACATGCAGCGAATTGCTCAACATAAGAGTCCCTTTTGTATCTCTAGAGTATATTAATAACATGTAACTCATAGGATTGTTGTGAAGATTCTATTTATTATGATATATAAAGAACTTAGAACAATGCCTACACATAAGAATCACTATATAAGCATTTTTTTATTGTTATCATCATAATCATCATTGTCACAATCACTGGTATATTGCTGGCATATATCAGATGCTTCACAAATGGGTTCTGTGGTTATTGTTACAATTTTTTGTACTTCTGGTGTCTTTCTCACTTTCAGGCCACATCACAGTGCCTTTATAATTCCTATTACAACATACTCTCTCTCTCCCTTTGTGAATCTTTCCCAATGAGGCAGATTAGGTATTTTTAGAGGGCTCATCTCAGAACACTATTCCCTTCCCTTCCGTAAGAGAATCCCTGACTCCAGGAATGGGACAATATTCTTGACTCTACTGAATCAAAACTTCCTTACCTTCTGAGCCAGCATAAGTCAGGATCCATGGATCAGTTGGTGGAAGAAGCCAATGATGGTAGTTAGAGATGGGTTTTTGGTTGGCTTCACATACCTTAAAGTAATGACTCAGTGCAAATTTCATAATTATAACTCAAAATACATTTTCACCAAGGCAATTAGGAATCAGAAGCTCAAAAGTTAAGAATCAAATATGTGGCCTTACTAATAATGCTAGGCTGAGAAAACAAGGTACTGTTTCTGGAGAACAGTAAGGGTAAGAAGATGCTAAGCCTAACTTTGTGGGACTTAGTCTTCTGGAGTTCACATTAAATGCTTCCACCAGTCTATGCCTTCATTTCCTCATGAGTAAAATGGAAATGGTAATAATATCATTATTTTGAGTTAAAATATGTAAAGAATTTGGTAAATTGGCCAATATAAGGTAAATACTCAATAGATATTGACTATTATATTAACATGGATCTTGGACCAAAGAAGGGCCTTGAGAAAAATATATGGTTGGAAGAGGAATTCCAGGGACAATGGTTTCATTGACAAGAAAGATAACCTGTCACATTAATTTAATTGTGAGTAAGACTGTGAAGTCTTAAGATGAGAGCATAAGATGAGAAGCTGGCTGAGCACAGTACTGCTTTCTGATTATAGTGTATGATACAGATCTACCCCAGTCACAGAGAAGTTAGGGGGAACATTAACAGGTGCTGCTCACATCTGGTCAGTCTCTGGAATTTTTGTCTTCATCCCCACTTTCTTTTCCTGGCAATGGCTCTCAAAGACTAAAGTTGGAAACCTCTTGTGTGTTGAAGCAGTGTTTCTTCTTCTTAAGTCATAAAAATAATCATGGCCAGATTATACCAGATGGTGTGAGAAAAAGAGGAACCATTGAAATCAGTGGCAAATGGGGAGATTGAAGAAAATACAGCCAGGGGAGTCCCTGCACAGTTCTTTGGAGGCCGAATCACACAGCTCTTTCCCTTGGTTACAATATCATTGGGGGCAAACAGCATTTTGCCTATTCTTTAAATTTATGGCATAGGGAAATTTCTCAAATATTTATAAACACCAATTTTCTATGCAGCTGAAATGCTTTTATAGAAAATATCTGATAAGCTGTAAATTTTAATATATAATTTACATATGTCCAATGGCAAGTTGAATTATCTTTGGGTTTTATATTTTTGGCACTTATAAAGTTTTCAATATCAGAATTAAATTTGGCTTGTTCAACGGTTTGCTTTCCAGTTGGAAGGCATTAAGGGAGGAGATCATGTATAAATCAGTATGACAACATTATATGTGAAGAAATATCATGAAGAATGTTTGCAAAAGTTAGGTTTAAATAATTCCCTAATTTGTAGCTAATTTTAAGATTTCCAAGGCCAAGATGCTAAAAATATCAAGTACTTTATATGATACAAGTCCAACATCCATACTTAAATGTAAGTACGCTTGTAGCTTAGGACCAAATGTAAATACTTTTGGATTGATCACTCAACCAGAGTTGACCAACCTTTGCAAACTTTCATGCAATTGATAATCTATTGAAATTAAGTATCCTTTCTCTAAATACTCAGAATCCTAGATTGTGTTTTTGAAATTCATTAAGGAAAATGACAGTCAAATGGATTTGAAAATAACAGTAATAGCCACCAAAGTGTAATGCTGAAAAATTGGAGTTAATGTTTCTTATTCAAGAGAGAGAACCAAAACAATTTCCTTTGGCAGATTTTGCTTTAGCTTGTCAACTGGAGAACCTGATGTCTTTGCCAAAGAAATATGCAAATATGTGTTTGATTAAATAAGATGAAAACTTTATTGCTGAGATATGGCTCTTCTTTCCATTTCTAACTTCATTCATTTCATGCTCACTGAACCAAGCCTAACTAAGACTCCATGACTTTCAATAGGACAATAATCCTCTGCTTCTAAAAGAAACTTCTAGTGCTGTGAGCTCCCTATAAGTTCCAGGTAGTGTGGATGAGTGAATCTTCTATCATTCCCTGATATGTGTGTGGGGGTTTTGGAGGTCAGGTTTGGGCATGGGTCTATGCAGAGGGAGATTCTTCATGACAAACAACAATAAAAAATCTCATCCTGTCAAAACTGCATGTGCCTCTGCTTTATCACCATGATTACACTGAGGTTTTATTTCAGAGTATTCTGGATTTTAAAGTGAAAGTCAAATATAATTTGCCACAGGAAGTATGAAGTGAGTGACTAGAAAGTTGCTAGCAAGGCCCAGCATGACAAATCAGTGTCTATGATAATGAGCCTCTGCAGGAGGTGGGTCACTGTGCTGCAGTTGAGTGGTAGAAGTAGGCTGGAAGGCTCTGGGTTAATGCCACATATTCTAGATTGGTTCAACTGGTGTGATGGCCAAAACCAGGCAGACACCATTCACTTCTTTCATTGCTCAGGAATAGCAGCACTATTTTAACGCCTATGATTCTGTGCAAACTTTGGGCAAATATAATGCAGCATCTACTAGTGCAACTGAATAGAAAGTCTGCCTGGAGAAATAGCACTGGGGGGATATGAAGTAATATTTACTGAGTGCTAGACTTGTGCCTGAAATTGTGATTCGTACTTTACATATATTCTCTTGTTTAATGCTCGCAAATTTTATTATTTACATTTTGCAAATCAAGAAACTGAAACTTTGAGGAACTGAGTGACTCACAGAAGGTCAAACATTTAGAGCAATGTAAGGAAAATTAACCTTCACTAAGCCTCTACTACATGACTCCATGTTGTCTTCTTTGCCTGGTGTGCACATATATGATCTCTCGGGTTAGTTTTTGCCACAGCCCTTGGAAGTTGGTATTAGGATCATGTTTTACAGAGGAAGCCACTGAGTCTCACAGAGGATAAACTAACCCAAGCTGAAAGAAGCCAGTCAGTGCCAGAATTAACTTTTTAATCCAATTCTGCCTGAAAGCAAAGCCCATGGTCCTAATCTCATCTCATGTTCAGGAAGGTGACTTCATAAGCTGAAGGATGAACTAATTTTCAGAGAGAGACCTCTGCTTTCGAGGGTGTCCTGGGAATATCTATTTTCCCTCAGAAAATGACTCACTGTTAGACTTTTTCTAGTCTTTTCTTTAGGATTACCTCACTTGTATCGGGCTTTGACAGTATGCTTAACATGATCCTAATACAGTAATAAGACATGTTACAAAAACCAACTCTATTAAATTTCCCTTCAGGTCACTAGGGAAGGCAGGCTGAGGCACTGTTTTTCTAATTTTTGCACACTTCCTGACCACCTTCAATTCTTTCTGGCTACTCACGAATTTAGATAGCTTATATGCACACCGTTCATCTACTTGAGGGTCGAAAAGGATTTGCAGCTACATGTCCCAGTGTTGAAGAGATGGAGTGTGTAGTTACCCTGGTTCCGTGTAAGTCATTTGAAAGGCCTGGATATGAGTCAGTAAGGATGAGTGCATTCTGTTCGCTGTGTGCCTTGCAGGAGGCTATCTGGGAACATTGCATATAAACATGATTCTCTCTAATTTTGGTAGCATCTTAGTGAGATTTGGTCTGGTATGGAGAGCTACAGGTTTATGCCTCATTTGTGGTGCTGATAATTTAGCATGGCTTTTTTTTTCTAGGCATCTTAAACAAACGTATCTTTGACAAGTACAAAGCTCCAATGATAAAAGTAATGGAAAACCTGAACTTCATTATCGGCTGTCTGTTCACTCTGGTTTTTTTTTTTTTTTTTTTTTTTTTTTACCAAATTGGGCTTCAGCAATTAAAGACTGAGAACATCCCCTTTCAGCCCCTTGAAGGGCAGCAGGGGGAGCTGAGAACCCTATACATCAGGTTCAGAGAGCCCTGGGTTCAACTTGGACTTCTGCACTTCCTGGATTGGTTGAATTTGAATAACATAATAACTCCTCTGAAATGTTATTTCCTCATCTGTAAAGACATATCCTTACCCCCTTCTCAAAGGTTAAGTATTAACATGGCATATCAAATGCGGAAACAGCTAGCAAAGACTTCACATATATTACAGGCTTGATAAAACCTTCTCCTGTTGGATCAAAGCTGTGTGACCTTAGGCAAGTTACTTAACCTTTCTGAGTTTCAGATTCCTCTTCTATAAAACTGTGAAAATAATACCTACTTGATAGGGTAGCTTTGAGGATAATATGGCACAACATAGGTAAAGCACCTGACATTGTAGGCACTTCCTTGTGACAGCTTTTATTGTTATGAAGCCTGTGGTTGTGAAAATGAAGGGCACAAATATTGCTAGGGTAATCATGCATTCTTGGTTGCTCCGGACAGAATCTGTTTACTCCCGGTTCTGGCAAAATCATTGGTAACATACTCTTTACTCTCAAAAGTTTCCAAATAAATTCTGTGGTCACTCTAAATATAACTAATATGTAAGAAGGAGGCTGACCTGTTGAGAAGGAGAGAGAGAGCATAATAGTGATTCCTTTCCCATGAGTAATGTTTATCTAGTTCTTCCAACAGGGTAGTTTAGTTCTTACTAGTTAGCTATTATTAAGTTGTTGCTTATTATTGTTAAGCGGATAAGCATCGGCAATTCAGAAACATCTAAATATACAGAAAACACATGGGCAGAGGTTTTGATGAAGTGGTTTGTTCCCTTTTTCTGATCATTTTCCACTTACTAGTATCCAATTTTCAAGAGCACACAGCTTTCATGCTGCCATCTGGCTGCCCCCAATCCCTTTTTACTATTAGCTCTAAGGGGTGGCCCATTAAGTGTCCTGGCTGCCTGGACACCCTCCTGCACCTACTGGTGATTTTAAAAAGGCTCAGTTTCTCTTCACTCAGTCCTTTGCTCCCACAAGCATACCTCCTCTTATTTTTGCTGTAGTTTTCCTGCTATGCCAGACAACCTTTGGATAGGGATAGCCATGGAGGCTAACTTACTCCTCGTGACCTCATTGAACTCTGCTGGCTCACTCTGGACCCACACCATAGGTACAGAAATGCATGGATCTGTGCCTTGAGCTGGCAGTCAGGGCAGGGAGGAATATATGCCTGAGTCCTGTGTCTTCCTTTGGCACTGCCTGCAGTCTGCTCTTCCCACTGCTCTGTTTTCTCCCAGTACACCCCATCCAATGTCTTTCTTGTCTATGGAGGAGTAAATGAGAAACAAAATGGTAGTCTTTTCTGTCCCAGGGAACCACCAAACTTTGAGAAGGACCTGAAAGGCACATCCTAGGAGAGCTGGAGTCATCAAGAGGAGCAAATATTTTGTTTATTTCTCCACAAATTCTGACCCTCTCCCTTTCCTTTTCAGTTCACTTTAACTTCCTCTTCAGGAGAGAGGAGAGAAATCAGCTGTCCTGGGGCCTGCTTTTATTTCCAATGATTATTGTCCCATACCTGGTATGTAACCTTGGATCCAGTCCTTTGGAATGTAGGTCATCTTTCTTAGCAGTGAGTATGTGGAGCTGGTAAAGGAAGAAAAAGGTACCCTATTATTTCAGTGTTTGCCCCAAGTAAAGATTCGCAGATCACCGTTACATAGGTAACTGACTTTTCCTTTCATTTCCTCCAGCAGAGTAGAGACTAGGCAGTCGATTTAAAAAAAATTATAAAATACATTTTAAAAATATAAAATAATGTATATGTACATTATAAATTGAAGGTTATCAAATGTTTTTCAGAAAAGGTGCAGACAATGAATATTTCAGACTTTGTAGGCCATGTACACCTCTGTTGCATTGATTCTTCCTCCACTCCCTCTCTCGCCTCTTAACAAAGCTTCAAAAATGTAAAACAAACAAACAAAACAACAAAAAACATTCTTAGCTCACAGGCCAAACATAAGCTGTCACAGTTATATTTGTTTTATTATTAGGCAGGACATAAACCTTCTCATTACCCTTCTCTTTCAAGGTTTATTTTAAGCTTGGTATCATACATGTTTTTAAGATAGATTTTAATCTGCTATTTTATTTCCAAAACCCATAATCATTTGTATTTCATGGAATCTATACCTTTATTATAATCCTGTAATTTATACTTTCTGTCCTCCTTTTTCCCACATGATGGATCTGCCTTCTCTCTCTTGACAATTAAGTTTCTATATCAGGAGTTGTTTCATACACCTAAAATTATAGGTCTCTTAGCCTGAGAGTTAAGATCACCCTGTTCAGAAATGCTCAATGCTGTTGCTCAACATCAATGAACTCTGATTTCTCTGTTTTACTGGACTCAGGGTTTGGACTAATGCAATCAGTTTCTCTCCAATGGCTATTTGTTTTCTTTTTTCTAGATGACTGGGTAGGGACCATTTCTGGCCTGGGTGACTTTGGCATCTAGACCCTGGCATACATCTGGTAAGAGCATATTGAGTCAATTTCTTGTTGTTATAATTCCAATATTAAACTCTGCCTAAGATAGGTTTGACTTTTTTTCTGGAAGCCAAGACAATTATCATTTAATTTTTATTAGATCCAAATTATTATCACTCCACCTCCTCTCACATCACTTTGTTTCTTTGACATTTGCTGTCTAAGAAGTTAGGGAGGAATGTGAAGATTTGAGGTCCAAACCCTGCAATAACATGACTACATACTCAGGAAAACACTTTTCTCTAAGCACTGGAAAGTAGAGATCCTACTTACCTCAGCCCGTGCTTATGCTTGTCTTTCATGCATTTTCTATTACTAAGATAACTAATGTCAAGATGGACTGAAATTCAATTCTATATCAAAATAATACAATTAAGAAACAGATGTGAAGAAAATACCTATAGTTTATATTTACTTTTCAAATGTAAGATTTTTTTTTGTATTAACATTTAAACATCTCTTTTGAATTCCTTCTCCCTAATATTGGCAATAATTCAAACACCCAAGCTACCTCAGCAACCACAGAATAGGCCAGCGCCTGATATTATAGCAACTACATATGAAATCCTTTCCAGTGTAAAAGCTTATTAACATTTAAAAAGAACTAGATCCATTCATACTTTGACTATAGCATCAACGCCTGCTGAGCAGAACTCACTGTCTGTCATTCCCAACCTTTTCCCCTCTTTTGCATTTACTGAAGTCCTTAAATATCAGCAGCACACTAAAAGTTCTCACATAAATGCACCAAATGAAATCCCATCTTTAACTCTAGCCCTCCCAACCCATTTCCTCTGTGTTCAAATAACGCTGAGGGACTAATTTTCAGTGAATTGTTGAAAGGAAAGGTGACAGTCCGTTTAGCAGTCAGCTAGTTGCTAATTAGTACCCAACTAAAATGCATCAAAATTTGAGTACTCCCAATTGAACACTTTGAAGGATAAGCATTCTACTAATTTAACTCTGCTGTAGGTTGAGCCCTGATTGAGTGTTTTCACAGCAAGATGAGCCATGTTCCAGCACTTTCCAGTATTGATTTTTAGCCCAGAGCTAAAAATGCTCATCTAAACATGTCATTTTTAAATCTTTGATTGCCTGCTCTATGGGGTACAACTTATGAGACTCTATGTAGTGGGTAATAACACTCTGACAGACGAATTAAAAAGAACTTCCTCATATCTTTTTGAGACTCCCTAGATTTTAAAAAAGAAATGCTGGGGAGGTAGAAGAAGAATAAACATGGAAAAGACATAGTTGTTTTAAGAAGCAGATTCTCAAAGTGGAGATTTGTCATCAAGAGAAGCTGAATTTAGTCTGGTCTTCCCAGAGATAGTTATGCTCCTTTTCATACATTGCTGTATTCAGGCTGGGGACTGTAGCTGCCACTGGAACTAGACACAACACACAACACTGTTTCTGCAGAATCATATAGAGCTTGAACCAGACACAACACACAACACTGTTTCTGCAGAATCATACAGAGCTTGACAAGACCGTGCAGTCTTTTTATTCTGAGGAGTTAAATTAGCACCTTTTTCAGAACTCAATTTAAGCCAAAATAAATAAAGGAAAAAACAGAAAGGGGGTAACATTTTTAAGCACTTACTATTAAACAATTTTTCAAATGGATTATACATAATAAACAACATTGAGACAGAGGTGATGGTTTGTCTGGAAGCCTGGATATAAATCATGTATTCTGTCCCCTAGTTCCCATGCTCTTTCTACCATTGAACAGAATATTGAACTCTCCAATTTTTAGTGAGAAGAAACCCAAGAGTACTAATGATGTCTTGGAAGAAAATAGCATTGTCCTATTTTTTTCTTAAAGAAAAATAGGTCAAAATGAAGCTTCTATGATCACTGAATTGTAACTGTTCAAAACTTTTTGAGAAATGTATGGAAAGGTACAAACTGAACTAGGTTTAATGAGGCTAAAGTGACCATGTAAATCTCATTTGCCAGAAAGATTGTATCTGATCTGGGAAAGGTGCATTACTTTCTTGCAGTTGTGGTTCTTTCATGCCATAGCTGCTGTGGCAACATGGTGGGTGAGGCTTAGAAGGCAAGGCTTTTTGGAGTATTAACAAAATCAATAGATGTTATAGAAGAGTTGGATTGAGTTTCTTAAGCACCTCAGGGTTGCTAGAATAGGTACCTGGGGAAGGAAGATGTAGACTACGTGAGAGGCAAAGTCTTTGGAGACTGAGAGAAGAAACAAACTTCGTACCTTGGTCAGTTGTCTACTTCTTATTTTAGCCTTTAAAAGGGAGAAGAAAGGGAAAATAGAATCTCAGAAACAGTTGAATTTAATTAATATGAGCACACAACTTTCCTTTCCTTGACCCCACTCTTCCTTCTCAGAAAAGATTTCTCTGGATCTGAGAACCAAGAGACCTGGATCCTACAGCTCTCTATAGACATTGAATAAATTCCTTTACTTCTCTGTGACTCTGAATTTCATTATTTAATAAATGACCTCAACTATATTATCTCTTTTCATTTATACATTGCAGCGATTCTGTGATTCTTATTTTCTATTAGAAAGTCCTACTCTGCAGAGAACAATGCAGGCTCCTAGCACAGTATGTAGTACATAGCTAGTATTCAGTGAAAAAAGTCAAATAAATGAATGAATGACTTTTGTTGGTTCTGATTTAGTCACCATTTGTGAGTTTCCCCTTTGCAGGTCTACTATAGTACATTGCATTAGATTCAAGATAATTATCAGTTGGATGATTCCTGATTTCAAACTACTTGTGTATAGTTTCCATAAATGTCTGTAGGTGTGAATAACATAATGGACTTACTTGTCTACACTAACTTGACCATATAGGCCCTTAGTCTATCATGACCCTCAATTCTACCACTAGGTATATATCTAAAAATGCATGCCCACCTGCCTCAAAAGACAGGTATAAAAATGTTCATAGCTGATTATTTATAGTAGTTCTAACCCAAAGCCCATCAACAGTTGAATAAACAAATTGTGATATAGTCATGTAATATAATATGACAGCAATGAAATGAACAAATTACATTTATAAACAAAAACACGAACATCATAAACATAACTTTGTTCTGAATAAAAGAAGCCAGATACAAAGGAGTTCATGCTGCTTAATTCTATTTATATATAATTCAGAAACAAGCACAATTAAACCAAGCCTTTATAAATGCATGTTTACAAGGAATATATATGGTAAAAGGGGTGACATAAATGAGGCTGACCTTTAGGGGAGAGGTAGGTGGTTCTAAGGCATGGATCTGCAGAGGCCCTCTGAGTGCCTAGCAACATTGTATTTTATGATTTGTGCAGAGTGACGAGGAGCTTGCAGTTTTATATCTTTCTGTAATGTATGTGAGATCTCACAATTTTTTTAACTTTTTGTTTTTAAGGAGTATATGTAAAATTCCAGGTTCCTAGTAGGCGCTGAATACATGGTGGTTACCTAATAAATATTCTACCTCTCTTCTTCCCCTGATTAGTTCTGCACAGCTAATCTTAAAAAGTAATGAATAATCTTGGTGTGAGTGCACAACCCAGACATCCATTCCCAGAAGAAAAGTTGCCCAGAGCATGAGCAGATTGCAAAGGCAAAAGGTGTTCATTCCTGCCTCATCTGATTGCTTCTTACACCAGCACCCGAGTTGTCATACTGGTGACTGTGTTTCAGAGCCAGTAAGCACTCCGACGCTTCATAATTACTGAAACACATGTGCTAAGTCACTTTTTGCTAAGCCACAATGAGAATTCTCAGTGTTCAATTGCCCTCAAAATTTCTCATCTCTTCCCTGGGGTGAGGTGCTTTGGTTTAGCAGCTGCACATGGGGATTGCATTTAAATCATTTAAAGTTTGGAGTTCAATATCTCCTAAAAGCAGCCTCTCTTCTTTTAGCATTCCTCTTCAGGTACACCTAGACTTTTTTCTACTTCAAAGTGAGGAATATCTTTCTAAGGCGGAGGAAACCTTCAGAAATACATTAACTCTTTGAAGGCACAGGTGTATTTCATGATGCTGTCTGCTTGTGTCTTTCCAGACCGTTAGTCACTCCTTGGTAGTAGCTTTTAACAGTCATTAGCCATCCATTTCGCCTTTTAGCATCAAAAGCATTAACACAGTGAATCAGGTGTATGGGTAGCTAAAGGTCAAAAGAAATAGTGGAGGAGAGTACACAAAAAGTTAAGGCCTATTTTACGTTTAGGTAACATAGTCTCTACGATATATCAAACAGGGCCAGCCACGGTGGCTCACGCCTGTTATCCCAGCACTTTGGGAGGCCGAGGCAGGCGGATCACTAGGTCAGGAGATCGAGACCATCCTGGCCAACATGGCGAAACCCTGTCTCTACTAAAAATACAAAAATTAGCAGGGTGTGGTGGCACACGCCTGTAATCCCAGCTACTCAGAAGGCTGAGAAAAGGGAATCACTTGAACCTGGGAGGTGGAGGTTGCAGTGAGCCGAGATTGTGCCAGTGCACTCCGACCTAGGTGACAGAGTGAGACTCTGTCTCAAAAAACAAAAACAAAAACAAACAAACAAACAAACAAACAAACAAAACAGAACCTCTCCCTGAATTCTCCCAACTGAATTGCTTATTTGGTTGGCTAAAGTTTTCATGAAACATTTAGAATTATGCCTTAGGATGTAAATTTCCTCAGAATTCCATCATATTGGCAAACTTATGCTATGGTATATATGATGGATGTCAGAGCCTTTTCTGAAAGCAAGTTTTTGAAGAGAAGTGAAAAAGAGCAGCCAGTGGTATTTTGGCTGATGCAAAAAGGACATATTTTGGATGCCGAAACAAATTTCACCATTTAATGGCTAGGTCAAGCCCTAACTCCGTTATTGTTAATTTTAGAACTTCTCATTACCCCAGCTATGTTGGATGTACAAGAGGTCAATTTCAGTTAGCTCAAAATTAAAGCAGGAATTTGGGACAATGGAAGACCACTTGGAACAACAGCAACAATCAGATAGAATCAGGCTCAACCTCATATGCTTAAATAGCTTTATTTTCAGAAAATATTTGATAGAGGTGAAAGAACAAGCTCCATCTGTAGTTTTCAATGATAGACATGAAGGACTTTTCAATGTAATACAATTTGGATAAATATCCTGTCAAGCACCTACTGTGGGTCAGGTACAAAATGATATTTTATAGGGACTTCTAGAATGGGTGGATGAGTCTGAGGCACTGCATCGCATCATTAATCATTGTGAATTGAGTACATGGGGGCTGTGAGATTGTGCAGTACTAGACACCACAGGCCTGTGGGGAGTTTGGATGGAGATTGTCAGAAAATATAGAGGAGCCTGGACTCTCCCCAAAGTGAATCTCCAGGTCTAGCTCCCAGTTAGACAGAGAGCTCATTCATCTCTGGTGAAGCTGTTGGGTGCGATTTGCCAGTCACTGAGATGCCCTCTCTTTTTTTTTCTTGCAGAGCCATCTGCAGCTGGTGAAAAATAACCCACCACATAAAACACCACAGCTAGTGTACATTTCCCACCTTTTATCCTCTGGCTTCATAGGGCTGTGACAGACGGTGCCCCAGCAGGGACTATGCAGCTCAACTGCCAAAGGGGAGCGTCAGTCATCGTGATGGTCCTGACTTCAGATCTGGGGTTCGGACTCTGTTTGTTCTAACACTCCTCGCTCAACCTGAGGAACTATGCACAGTTAGAACTTGGCAATAAAAGTTGTTGACTAAAGGACGGGAGAATCTTTCTAATATTATGAATCTGAAAGGAGCATGAGGGTTTGTCCTTCTAAGTTAACCTTTGTATTTTAGGTAGAGGGAATCTAAGGTGCAGAAATTTAAGGTCATACTCTTTGTCAGTAAGGAGTTAAGACCAGGGTCCAGATCCCTGGTCAGTCAGTGCTATTTCCATTCTGGGTGCATTTCTTACTTTTGTATGTCATCTTTTTTTATTGGTTATCTACATAATATGAAGAAGCAAAATGTATCTACTTTCTTACACTACACAGAAAGTTTCCAGAAAGTTTAGTTTTATGTAATACATATATTAGCTAATATCATTGATCTTTGACTCATTATATCAAATATTTCCTAGGCTTCTTTAGATATATATGCTGATATATGCTGTTTATTTCTGACCAGACTACCTTACTCCGGAGTGAGTACTAGAGACCACATGGAGTGGTGAAAAAGGCTAGGGTTTTAGGGTCTAAGATACCTAAAATGGAATTCCAATTTCCCATCTGCCAGTTATATGATCTGTAACTGTCTTTCAAAGAGAAAAAGGTTTTAATTTTTATGAAGTTTCATTTACCACTATTTTAGTAGTCTTTTGTGTCTTGTCTAAGACATCTTTGTGTAACCCAGGTTGAGGTTTATTATTTCTTTTTTTTTTCCTTACAGATATTCAGTTGTTCCAGTGCAATTTATTGAATAGACTTTTTCTTCATTGAATTACCTCAGTGCCTTTGTGGAAAATAAATTGGCCATAAATGTGCGAGTTTATTTGTGGATTCTCAACTTATACCAATGCCACACTGCCGTGAGTACTACAGCTTTGTTTTAAGTAATGAAGGCAAATAAAGCTAATACTTTAAGCTTACTCTTGAGTTCATGATTGTTTTTGGCTATTCTAGGTTATTTTCTCTTTTCATGTAAAGTATAAAATAACTTGTCAATTTATTCAACAAAGCCTCTTAGGATCTTATTAGAATTACTTCGAACCTATATATCCAATTAGTGGAGAATTGCCGTTTTATTAATATTAGTTTTCTGAACCATGAGCATAGTATGTCTCTCCATTTTTTTAGGTCTTTAATTTTTATTTGCAATTTTTTTGTAGTTTTCATCCCTCAGTTCTTAGAAATCTTTTGTTAAATTTACTTGTTTTTCCTGCTATTGCAATGGTTACTTTCTTTTTAGATGGAGTCTCACTCTGTTGCCCGGGTTGGAGTACAGTGGTGCAGTCTTGGCTCACTGCAACCTCCACCTCCTGGGTTCAAGAGATTTTACCATATCAGCCTACCAAGTAGCTGGGACTACAGGCATTCACAACCATGCTCTGTTAATTTTTTATTTTTACTCAAAATGGGGGTTTCACCATGTTGGCCAGGCTGGTCTCAAACTCCTGACCTCAAGTGATCCACTTGCCTTGGCCTCCCAAAGTGCTGGGATTACAGGCATAAGCTACCACACCCAGCCTAATAGTTACATTTTTAAAGATTATTTTGAAATTTCTTATTTCTAATATGTAAAACTTAAGTTGATTTTGCTGTTTGATCTTGTATGCTGATGTATTACTTAAATCACTTATTTGTTCTAGTAGATATTTCTGTAGATTTTTAAAGGGTTTTCTATAAACACAGTTATGTCCTCTATAAACAGCGTGATTCCTTTTTCCAATCTTTATTCTCCTTATTACTTTTTCTGGCCTTACTGAGTTGGCTAGTGCTTCCAGTACAATATTAAAGTGAAGTGGGGGAGAACAGACATCCATGCTTTTTTCCTGATCTTGGCTAAAAGTTTTTGAGCATGCCACAGCTGTGTATGATATTAGCTGCAGATTTTCATTGCTGTCTTTAAATAAGTTGGGAAACTTGCCTCCTATTCTTCATTTTCAGATACTTATTATAACATGTCAAATACTATTTCTGCATTTATTAAAAGGTTCATAAAAAATTTCAATCACAAATTCATGGGCATTCTTAAAATAACAGGCCAATGCTCCCTTCTCAAAAGTGTCATGGTGATGAAAGACCGAGGAACTGTACTGAACTGGAAGGAACTAAGAAGGCATGGCAACCAAATGCATGTGGGACCCTGGGTAGTGTCTCCAACCAGAGAAAGGACATTTTGGGGGTAAATGGGTGGAGCTCCACTGGGATCTGCAGAGTAGTGAGTTAAAGTGTGTCAGTGTCAGTTTACTGTGGTTACGTGCAATGTTAACATTAGGAGAAGCTGGGTGACATCGTATCAGAACTCTCTGTACTAGTTTTGCAATTAAAATTATTTCAAAATAAATTAAAAAGGAGAAAAAGATGACCAGGGTCAAACATCTCATCACCTCTAGTTGAATACCTCCACTGATGAAGAACTCACCACTGATCACAGTAAGCATCAGCTTATACCTCCTGGGCCTGTCAAACCTCACCAAACCCAGATATTCTAAGATGGAGCTTGAGTTAATTGCTCAGCAGCATCTTCTTCATAGCTTGTCCATAGGAACACCTGTGGCACTCCCAGTTCTGATAGAGGCTTGTTGATTGGGTGAACTCCCTGCCCTAGTCCAGCCCCATTCCCAAGCCTTTTCTTCTTTGGAGCCCTTTGAGAGAAGTATGGTGGTAAACATAATAATGACCTCCTAAAATGTCCATGCCTGATCCCTAGAGCCTATGATAGGCACCTCCCACAGTAACAGGAATGTGCAATATGAATGATTAAGGATCCCGAGATGCAGAGATGAGCATTTAATTGCAAAGGTCCTTGTAAGACGGAGGTAGGGTTCAGAGTCAGAGAGAGACATTTGGAGGTGCTGTGCTGCCAGCTTTGAAGATGGGGGAAGAGGGCAGGAGCCAAGGAGTGCAGGTGGCCTCTAGGAGCTAGAAAAGGCAAGGAAATGAATTTGCCCCGGAGTTGTCAGAAGCTATTAGACCTGGTGACATCTTCATTTGAGCCTAGTGAGACTCTGACCTCCAGAACCATAAAATAATAAATGTGTGTTGATTTAAGCCACTAAAAAAAGATAAAGGATTATATAGCTTTTCTCCTTTATGCTTTTTATACGGTGAATTACATCGATTTTCAGATGTTAAACCTACTTAGCCATTCCTGTGATAAGTCTCACTTGGTCATGATGCATTTTATCTGTTTTTATACTGTTTGATTTGATTTGTAAATTTTGTTCAAAATTTTTGCAGTCATGTTCATGATGGATGTTGGTTTATACTTTTATAATTCTTATAATATTTTCTGATTTAGGGATCTGGGTAACACTATCCAGATAAAGGAATTTTGGAAGTGTTCATCACTATTTTCGGACAGAGTTTATCTAGAATTGGTTTAAAAATATGTGATAGAATTCAACAGTAGAGCTACTTGATCCTGGAGTTTTCTTTGTGGGAAGATTTTAAAATTATACATTCATTCTTTAATTGATATAAGGTATTCAAGGATTTTGTGTATTCTTTAGTTGAATTAGGTACTTTATGACCTTAAGGAATTTATTTCATCTAGGATGTTAATATATTACCTAAAGTTGTTTATAGTATTCCATTATTGTGCTTTCATTGTTTGTAGGATCTGTATTGATGTACTCTCTTTCTATTCTGATATGTGTTTCTCTTTTCTTTTTTCCTTTTTTTTTTTTTTTTTTTTTGAGACAGACTCTTGCTCTGTCACCCAGGCTGGAGTGCAGTGGAGCAATCTCGGCTCACTGCAACCTCCATCTCCCAGCTTTAAGCAATTCTCCTGCCTCAGCCTCCCAAGTAGCTGAGATTACATGTGTGTGCCACCACACCCAGGTAATTTTTGTATTTTTAGTAGAGACTGGGTTTTATCATGTTAGCTGGGCTGGTCTAAAACTCCTGACCTCAAGTGATCTGCCCACCTCGGCCTCCCAAAGTGCTGGGATTACAGATGTGAGCTACTGTGCCTGGACCCTCTTTTCTTTATTAGCATAGACAAGTGACTTTTAATTTTACTTATATTTGAGATAACTAGCTTTGGTTTTAATGATAATAATCTATTGTTTTTCTTCTTTTGCATTTCATTGACTTCTTCCTTTATTATTTTCTTCTTCCCGTTTCATTTAGGTTCATTTTTCTCTTTGTCTAGTTTTTAAGATGGGAATTCAAATAATTATCTTCTAATATTTATTTCTAGCATAGACATTTACATGTATAAATATCTCTGTAAATGCTGCTTTACCTATATTTTGTAAATTTTGATATGTTATATTTTGTCATTTAGTTTAAATGATGTTATAATTTCTCTTGAGTGTCTTCTTTAACACACCTATCATTTGAATATATGTTCTCTAATTGTCAAATATTTGTATTTCTCCTAGTTACATTATTGCTATTGATTTCCAGTTTAGTCTCATTGAGGTTCAGAAACAAATTTTGTGTGATTTCAATATTGTTAAATGTATTGAAACTTCTTTTATGGCACATTATATGATACATTCTGGGAAAAGCACCTTAAGTACTCTAAAAAGTGAGTATTTTGCTGTTGAGTATAGTTCCTTTTTTCCATCCTTCCTTCCTCCTTGCCTCTCTCCCTTCTTTTATCTCTCTCTCTCTCTCTCTCTATCTAATCTATCATCTATCATCAGTTGTCTATTAATTTAATGTGGTAGATAATGTTCAGATCATTTATATTATCGCTATATTTTTGTCTAGTTGTTTTATCAAATGAGAGGAGGGTCTTTAAATAGCTAACAATGATTGTGAGGTTGTCTATTTCTCCCTTAAGTACTGTAATATTTTTGTTTTATGTATTTTAAAGCTCTTTAATTAGTATATACATATTTATGATTATCCTGTCTTTTATGATAAATTCACCCTTTTATTATTATGAGTTATATGTTTACTCTCAGAATACTTTTTAAATAATAGATGTATTGATATATAATTCACATATCATAAATTTTTCTCTTTTGAGGTGCAGAGCTCAGTTAGTTTTGGTATATTCACAGAGTTTTACTTCCATCAGTAGTATCTAATTTCAAAACATTTTGTCATTCTCAAAATAAATTCTGTACCTATTAGCAGTAATTTTCCATTATTTACTTTCTCAAGCACTTGGAAACCATGCATTCACTCTCTGTCTCTTCAGATTTGCCTTTTGTGAACACTTCATAAAAATGTAATCATATATGGCCTTCTGTGTCAGACTTTTTTTCCTCTGAGAATAATTTTTGTCTTTGAATATATTTTATCTGGTAAAATCAGTCACTCCACTCTATGGTTACTGTTTGTATGTCCTTTTCTCTTTATTTACTTTGAGTCTGTTCATTACGTTAAAAATGCATTTCTTACAGATATCATATAATTGTTTTTATCTTTTAAATTTTATTAGGACAATTTTTGCCTTTGAATTGGTGTGTGTTTAGTTCATTATACTTTAATGTAACTATCAGTATGTTTGAATTTTATTTTCACCGTTTGTTACTATTTCTCTTTGTCTTTGTTTTTGGTCCTCACTTCCTCCTTTCTTGACAGACTTTAAAAAATTTGAATTTGTTTTACAATTCTTAAAAATTGCCTATAAAATTTTAGCTATATTTTTCTGCAATATTAAAAAATGCTTGTCTTTGTGGTTGCATTTTTTTTAACTTTTTATATTTTTCTTACAATTAATATTGTATTACTTTCTGTAAAATATTTTAAAATTTCAGTGCTATAGTTGTATATTCTCTTTCCCCAAATTTTAGTAATTTTGTGTGATAAGCAGAACTATAGGTTCCCAAAGATCCCCATGTCCTAATTTCTGGGAGCTTGTAAATATGTTACCTTCTGTGGCAAAACATATTTCACAGATATATTTGAGATGGGGAGATTATCCTTGATTATATGGTGGGCCAAATCTAATCATAATGTCTTTAAAGGAGGAGAGTTTTTGTTAGCTAGGTTACAGAGATGAAATGGAAGAAAGAAAAAAAGATTGAAAAAGGGATTTGACCTGCTATTTGTTTGAAGCTAAAGAAAGGGGTTCATGAGACAAGGAATAAGAGTGTCCCATAGAAATTAGGAATTCCCTTAGTTGACAGCCAGAAGGAAATAGAGATCTTAGTCCTACACATACAAGAGACTACTGCCAATAACCCAATGAGCAAGGAAGCAGAATCTTCCCTAGAGCCTTAAGAGAAAAATACATATGGCCTCCTTGATTTTAGCCTGGTGAGATTCTAATCAGATATTCTGACCTAGAGAACTATAATATAATAAATTTGTGCTATTTAATCCATTAAGTTTTGGTGATTTATTATGGCAGCAATAGAAAATTAATGTATATCATAATATTAATTTCATCTAAATACATTTATAAAGCCCATAAGATAATACAATTTTAGTTCTAAGCAGTTGTATAGTTTAAGAGGAATAAATCAAAAAGAAAAAAAGTCTTTGACATTTATCCAGATATATAACATTTTTTATATTCTTTCTTCTGCACTGAGAGTCTAAGTTTTCACGTTACATCGTATGCCTTTAACCTGAAGAACTTCCTTTAGCATTTATTTTAATGGAGTAATGTTGACAGCACATGTTCTTAATTTGTTTTATCCAAAATGTCTTTATTTTCTGTGATTCTTGACAAATATTTTTACTAGTTAGAAAATTCTGGTTGGCAAGATTTTGTTTGTTTCCAGCTCTTTAAAGATGTGTTACAATTTCTTAATGGCGTCCATGGTTTTCATGAGAAGTCCCTAAGGTAATTTCTATTGATGCACATTTAAGTTCATGTACTATTTCCTTTGTAATATTTATTTCTCTATTAAGTCCATCCAATGATTTTCAAATTTCAATATTGTATTTTTTCAGTTCTCACCTTTCCATTTGGTTCTTCTTTATATGTTCTATTTCTTTGCTGGATTTTTATATATTTAAAAAGGTATTGTACACTTATTTTACTTTGTATTATTTAGAAAAGTTCTAACAGTTAATTAGATTAACTGCTATAGCACTGAAATGTGATGTGATAGTATTGTTAGCATTAAAATGTAATCATTAGCTCATTATTTGGTAGTTCTAGCATTGTGTTCATTTAGGGATTGAGGAAAGTTGATTTTCTTTTGTGAATATTTTCCATTTTCTTGGTTCTTTAGGCATCAGGTAATTTTGAATTATATCCTAGACATTATGAATATAAAGTTGTGAATATTCAGGATTCTATTACTTTTTCCAACTAGTATTGTTGTTTCTCTTCTTCCTCTTCCTCCTCATTCTGAGCAGGCATTTTAAAAAATCTGGACACAAAGGGAAAACACAGACTTTTGGGTGGTAGCTCTGCTTTCAGCTCAGAATTACATGAATTGAAATTCTGCTTTAGCTGAAATTCTGCTTTGGTTTGTTCTAAATATTTATGGCCCAGTCCTCAATCAGAGATGTAGGTAGACACAAGTGGGGAATCCCCCTGCTCTCTTTTCTTTCTCAGATTTCATTGCTGTCTTCAACAACCATGTTTCACTTTGCTTCAGTTGTTTGGTTACCTAGGCAACAGAGACTATATTTTTTCAATCAGCATCTCACTGTACCAACTGTACTTTCCTAAGCTAAAAGCCATAAAGATGGGAACTTATTTGTAAATCACCCCACTTTCTTCCTCTGAGTATGTACTCATGCCAGAATCTGTCTGCTTTTTTTAACTTCCAGTACCTTTATGAAATTGCTTTTTGTATTGTTTCCAGATCTTATAGTTATTTTCTGCAGGAGAAAAATCTGATAAGTTCTTAGACTATCATTCCTGCAAGCTGACTGGTCAGAGGTTTTTGACTGACTCATTTATAGTTCGTATTAGATATTTTCAATATCAGCAAAGATTCATATGATAATTTAGAGCTCACTCATTCATTAAATATTTTTATGCACCTGTTATGCTCCAGCTATGATGCTTGAATTCTGTGTACAGTTGTGAACAATTTGACCCTGGTCTCTTCTCTGATGAAAATCAGAAACTAGTGGAGAAGACAGATATTAAAAGCAATTAAAGTATGTTGAGTATTATCATAAGACAAAGTAAATAATAGGATGCTGTAAACTAATTCTACAGAAGATTATAAAGTCCTTTAAGATTTAAGCTGAAATCCAAAGAAATCATAGCTTGGCATCAGATAAATGGAACTCAGTTTACATATTTGGAAAGTAAATCTGAGTATTGCTAGGAGAATTAGTTCAAGTAAATGCTAAGGTAGAGGGCAAGAGTAGAAAAAGAAAAATAGGACGTAAGACAAAAATCCAGGAGAAGACAATGTCCTGGGAGAGAATGATATTGGTGGGAATGGGGAGAGAATTGAGATTTATATGAAATATTTAGAAGGTAGAATTAAGTAAGATCTCATGTTTAGTTCAATAAAGTAAGATAGAGAAGCATTAGGAAAGCCTAGATTTTTGGTCTGAGTCCCTGAAAGGAGTGTGGTACCTTTTATTGAGATGCGGCACTTTAGAGGGGGAATAAATTAAGAAATAAGATTACTAATTCAATTTCAGGCTTTTAAATTTTAGATACTTGTGTTATATCTGAATTGAAATATTCAACATGCAATTAGGTATGCATAAGAGAGTTCTGAGCTAAAAACATCATCCTTGTGAATTTATAATGAGGAGCAAATTTCCACTCCACAGAAGAAAAATATTAAAGGAACACTTTCAGCTCTTCCTCCTCACTGACTCCTCTTTTGAGGGAATTTATTGACTTATCTTACTGATAAATCTGGTAGAAGGAGCTTAGCATGCTTGGCTTTGTGCTTTCTGGGTCTGCTCTTGGCAGAGCTCACATGTCTTCAGGACACAGGAGTAGATTTCCATTTGGGCTAGATGCCAGTGACTAGAGCTTATTTTACTCTACCTATAAGTAGAGGAATAATCATGCCCAATATTGGAGATATTCAAGGAACCCAACCCAGCTGCAGAACTAAAGTTACGGTCTTTGAACAGTTTTGTCAATAAATCAGGCATTTTGATAAGGATTTGCCCTTTTCTTCTCTCTTATTTCTTAGCTGGTTCTAAACTCTACAGTGGGAGATACAGTGACATTTACTGCCTCTCTCTAATCCAAAAAATTAATAACAATATTATGTGTATGCATATGTATGTATTATATATTTATGTAAATAATAAAAATACATATGTTCAAGCCCTCATTCAAAGAGTGGTGCATAATAGAGTCTAGAGTTAGATATAAAGCCTATATATATATATATACACACACACACACACACACACACACATATATATACATATATATATATTTGAGACAGGGTCTTGCTCTGTTGTTCAGGCAAGAGTGCAATGGTACAATCACAGCTCACTGCAACCTGGACCTCCCGGGCTCAAGTGTTCCTCCTACCTTAGCCTCCTGAGTAGCTAGAACTATTGGTTTATGCCACCATGCCTGCCTAATTAAATGTTTTTTGTAGGGACTAGATCTCACTATATTGCCCAGGATGGTCTTGAACTCCTGGGCTCAAGCAATCCTCCCACCTCGTACATAGATTTTTTAATTTTAAAGAATATATTTATTATCTGTATGATTTGAAAGATAGACATTAGCACTTTCAAACTTTGTTCTACCTCCTCTTTCTTTTTTATTTTATTTTATTTTTTAATCAATGCATATTATTTGCATATACTTATATCCTCCAACTGGGGTTGGAGGATATTTTCCCATGTTCACACTGATAGTGAATTACTATCATTGGACTTGAATTAGTTGATTGTTGCTTTTTTAAAGCTTTTTTTTTTTTTTCTGTACTTCACACCATAGTGACTCTAAAAAACGTGAACAGTGAAACTTTGCTCTTTGCAAATGTTTTTTGGGCAAAGTGATTGGCTATCCCCTAGCAGAGAAGTTAGTTTGAATGTTCTATCACTGAATGAGCTGACTAGAGAAATGGAAGAAAATACTTTCAGCTGTGTGTGGAATCGCAGAAAACTTTAAAGGTGTGGCTGTGAAGCATACATGATAGACTGTCTCTGTGTAATGTTTGCCGGGTCCATCTAACAGTTCCTCTTACCTCTACCTTAGGCACTGCCCACATTTGAATGTCTCAGGAGGGTAATCTGAATTTGAGGAGAAGGCCATGGAGGTGGTGGATCTGTTTTCCGAGTACCACAGGATATTGATAGCGGAAGAAAATTGCCTCTAGGATTAAGTGTAAGAGAGTATGTTATGACATTTATACAATTTACTAGACTATCTTTATTGAATGGAAAGTGTGTTAAAGTGCAAAAAAATATACAATTTATAATCAAATAGTTCAGCCATTACATACATGACGGTGGTCAAGGTATTTGAATGTTCTGAGCTTTAGTTTTCTCCTCCATAAAATGGGGCAATGCTTTCCATACTGTTACATAAAAGTTGTTGATTGCTAAACATCACTGATCACTAGAGAAATGCAAAGCAAAACCACACAATGAGATACCATGTCACACCAGTCAGAATGGCTATTATTAAAAGTCAAAAAGTAATGGATGCTGGTGAGGTTGTGGAGAAAAGGACATTTTTACACCGTTGGTGGAAGTGTAAATTAGTCCAACCATTGTGGAAGACAATGTGGCGATTCCTCAAAGACCTAGAAACAGAAATACCATTTGACCCAGCAATTCCATTACTGGGTATATACTGAAAGGAATATAAATTGTTCTTTTATAAAGAGACATGCACACATATGTTCACTGCACCACTATTTACAACAGCAAAGACATAGAATAAACCTAAATGCCCATCAGTAATAGACTGGATAAAGATAATGTGATATATATACCATGGAATACTAAGCAGCCATAAAAAAGAATGAGATCATGTACTTTGCAGGGACATGGACGGAACTGGAGGCCATCCCCCTCAGTAAACTAACACAGGAACAGAAAACCAAATATCATATGTTCTCACTTACAAGTGAGAGCAAAATGACGAGAACACATGGACACATGGTGTGGGGGAAACACACACTGGGGTCATTGGAGGGTGAGGGGTGGAAGAAGGGAAAGGATCAGGAAGAAAATAGCTAGTGGATACTGGGCTTAATACCTGAGTGATGGGATGATCTGTGCAGCAAACCACCAGTGCACACATTTACCTATGTAACAAACCTGCCCATCATGTACATGTACCCCCAAACTGAAAATAAGTGTTGGAAATTAAAAAAAAAAAAAAAACATTTTGATATAGTTTACATATTGGTATGCAGGTGTCAAAGTTTCTATTCTGTTGTGGATATTCAAGCTCAGTTTTTATACTTGCCTGTTTGATAATCATACCTGCTCAATTTCTCATTGAGTATCCCTTTAGGGTAAATTCACCATGATACACACTCAGGAGAGAATTAGAAACTTGAAAGAGTGTTTGGTTACATGAAATAGTGATTTGTGGAAGCCATCAAGAAGTGACATTGTAGGAAAGCTGCACATTGCTGGGGTTTAGAGCAGGGTGTCAAAATCCAGTTTTGATGCTGCCTTTATGATTTACTGTTTCTGTGACCTTGCACACAATATTTATTCTCTCTGTGCTGTAGATTCCTTATCTGTAAAATAAGGACAATACTATTACCTCCCTTGTTAACTTGTAAGGATTGAAAGAATTCATATGTGTAAAGCAGTTATATTAGTGCCTGGTACCTTTTAATACTATGTAATTGTTAGAGATGATGATGATGATGATGGTGATGATGATGATGATGATATTTCTATTAGCTGGTTATAGATTTTTTCTTTTGTATCTATTTCACATGTTAAGCTAGTTTTCTTTCCAATAAACTAGACCATGTGAGAAGGAAATAAATAAGAAACTTGAGTGACTTTTTATAGAATCCTTAAGTGTGTTGGCAGGTGGGATTTGAGAATGAATAAAGGAAATGAAGTGCACTGGTAACATGGACAAGTCTGTCCTGACTGGTGGGAAAGAATAGCCACAAACGACATGATCAGAAATAAAATTGATAGCAGAACTTGGATATTTGAGAGAGCTGTAATATTAGTCAAGAAATTCTACAGGGAAGATAGAGAAAGGGTCTTTGTTTGCTGTAGCTCTCACTACCCCAAAGAGAAGAGTTGGATAATAAGGTAAAAAGGCTTAAAGGCTTCCCTCCATTCCTAAGGAGTTCAGTTTCTTACTCAGCCTTAAAGTCTTGGGTCCAGTGCAATACCTGGCCTTGAGACCTAAGAGAAAACCAGTCAGCTGTGCCTGTGGATATGGGCAGCTCAGAGCCAGAGGTGACTCCTGCACAGCTATAAGGACCCTCATGGATTAGGTGCTTGCAAGAGCTTTACAGAGCCACAAATCCTCTCCGTGACTTGGAGGCATGTCAGAAACCTACACAGGAATTAATGAACCAAGACAAACTTCACAGTGGCAGGCTAAGTTAGAGGCCAGGGCAGAGAAGACAGTAGCAGAATTCTGGGAGAGAATAAAAATGTTATGGTAATTATTGGTGAATGTAAATTGAAGTAGAGAATGTTAGACATTGACTAACCTAATTCAAGCACAATCCATGGTAGCTCAAATTGTGAAAGCTTCCATTGATTCAGGTCTTAGTCTAAAGATAATCACCATAAATTAGCTTCAAATCTTATTTTCTTTTAGATTTGAAAGCAAATGTGAAAAATCTATATATGGGTATTCATATCATTTGGTAGAGGTTTTCTTTTCCATTGTTGTTGTTGTTGGATGTAAACTAAGCTAAATTAAACAACTGGAGAAAAATATTTTTAAAAAATCTACAAGTTAGGTTTTTATGGGGAAAGAACTTGGCTGCTTAATAAGTCCATCTCAGGTTAGCTCATTTCCATTTGGAGAGCATTACTCAAGATAGCTTTAGGATAAGAGTAGAATAGAAGGAATAAGAAAAGCCATACTCCTTGGGGGAGAATAATAGTCTTTCTTCAGTCTATTACTTTATCTTTGTTACTCTGGAGTTTCATGAGGACACCAAGGATGAAGAGTTGTAAAAAAATCCTGTCAGTGCTGTGGGCAGCATGGGTGGGGCCACTTACTTTGCAGTCCTACATGTAGGTCACTTGGTATGTCTGGTGCTTCAGGTGGGTCCTGCCATCTGTGTGAGGTGGAGTAAAGAGAGGTATATTCAAAAGTGGTGATGCTAGTAGACAGGGCCTATGGCTATCCCTTGACCTCACTCACCCTTCCCTTGGAGACGACTGCTAGGCTGTGTTGGGCAGAAAAGTTCACACCCTCATTCAAAGAGTGGTACATAATTGAGCCTAGAGTTAGCAAGAGTACGTGAACACAAATCACTTTATAACAGGAGTCCCACTGTCCACACCACTCAAACACAAATAGAGATTTAGTAACTATAAAATGTAGTGTCACGCACCACAGAAGACATCTTTATATTTGTTGTGCTATGGGCCATATTATTTTAATAATTGGATCCCCCAGGTTCCATATCTATAAAATGTATATGATGCTAATAATGACTGACAAAGTGTCTTTGAGGATTATATGACATAATACATGTTGAAGAGTGAGCCTTGTGCATGACAATTATAAATTTAAGTAATATTACATTTTGTTCATGTTGTTGCTGCTGTTTTCATCACAGTTTTATTTATAAGAGTAAAAACAGGTGAAACAAGCATTTTCAGACATTTTAATATCATGAGTATATCCTCACAATATTCTAAGGTGAAAAAGGCAGCTATGTATTTGATCATAATGTATTCTGAACTCATGAAAGAAAATATGCCAAAATGGTAACAATGGTACTTGTGGTATACAGTACAGGTTGACCATCTCTAATCTGAAAATGTGAAATCCAAAATGCTCCAAATTCGAAACTTCTGAATGCCTGTGTGATGCTCAATGGCCATGCTCGAAGAAAATTCTCACTGGAGCATTTTGGATTTCAGATTTTCTGATTAGGGATGCAAAACCAGTAAGTATAATGCAAATATTCCAATTCCCCTTCCCCCACCAAAAATTTTTAAAATCTGAAACACTTCTGGTCCCAAGCATTGTAGATAAGATATACTCAACCTATAAAGTCACCCCTACATTGTTGGACTTTCCATTTGCACTGAATATCTTTTGTCATCTAGTATTTGCTATCCATGTGTATCCTTACATTTGAAGTGAGTCTCTTTCAGGAACCATACAAGTGGGTCTAATATTCAGTATTCTTGATTAGCAGTTATTTTTCTTAATCATTTTGAATATATCGTCCCACTATCTACTGTCCTGTAATGTTTCTGCTGAGAAATTTGATGCTAACTTTATTGAAACTCCCTTATGTGTTATTTGCTTCTTTTCTCCTGCTGCTTTCAAGATATTTTCTTTGTCTTTGATTTTTGACAGATTCTTTATAATATCTGTTGATGTAATCTTGTTTGGATTGAATCTGATTGGGGATATTTGGCCTTTCTGTACTCTGTATCTGAATATTTATATTTTTTCCCATATGTGGAAAGTTTTCTGCTATTATCTTTTAAAATAAGCTTCTATCCCATTGTCTCTCTATTTTTTCCACAAACTCCTATAAATTAAATATTTGCTCTTCTGATGCCCTGCTATTAATACCACAAGTATTATTCATTCCTCTTTATCCATTTTTATTTTTCTCATGACTGAATATTTTCAAATAACCTGTCTTCAAGTTCACAGATATTCCTGCTTGATCAATTCTCCTGGTGACATTCCTATTGCATTTTTTATTTGTTTCATTGTTTTTCAGCTCCAAATTTTGTTTGATTTTTAAGATAATTTAAATCTCTTTGTTAAATTTCTTATCTTGATCATTTATTGTTTTACTGATTTTATTTTATTATTTTTCTATATTTTATTTAAATTTTCTAAGCTTCCCTGAAAAAAAATTATCTTTAAATCTTTGTCAGGCACTTTGCATACCTCCACTTCTTCGGGGTAAGCTATTGGCATATTGTGTTCCTTTGGTGGTGCTGTGTCTCCTTGGTTTTTCATGTTTCTTATTGCCTTATATTGAGCTGTGTACGTTTGAAGAAATAGGGATGAATTTCAGCCTTTGTAGACTGGCTTTGTTTAGGAAAGTCCTTCACCAGTCACCCCATCCAGAGATTCAAGGCAGCCTGTCTGGCATGGCCCACAGATTGGCCAGCTGCTGGAGACCTCAGCAAGGTTGTCTTGGTGCCTGTCAGAATGTGAGTGGGCCAGGTGCCTGGGTCTGTGTTGTAGGTCTAGAGCCTGTATCAATGGAGATTGGTCTGAAGCCTGAGTCCAAAGGAGCTGAGAGTTGCTGGGATGGGTCAGGCACCTGAGGCCACTAGGTGGGTCTAGAGACTGAATTAATGGGGGCTGACATGGCACTGAGACAGGCTTGGGACTTGAGTCCACAGGGTTGGGCCTGAGTCCTTGCTCTGCAGGGGACAGACCTGCAGCCTCCATCCATGGGGGTTGGCCTGGCACTGGGGTCTACTAGAATGAGCCTGAACCCTGGATCTTCTAGAGTAGGCCTGGAGCCTATGTCCATGGTTGCAGCCTGCTGTCTGAGGCTAGTGTTGTTGACTGGGGGGAAGGGTACAAAGGGTACAAAGCCTGAGGCTATGCTCTGGGATAGTCTGAAATCTGGGGCAGGTCTGAAGCCTGGAGCTTCAGGGATTTGCCTGGTGCTGGTGGACCTGGATCCTGTATCCATAGAGACTGGCTTGAAGACTGGATCTGCAAGTGCTGGCCAGATGACTAGAGTTTCTAAGCTGGCTTGATGCTAAGCTGAGGCCTGAGGCCCTGTGGATCAGACGGACGTTGAGAGTAGTCTGGAGGCTGGGGCTGCCAGACCATCGTGGCCATGGGATAGGCCTAGAAATCCAGAGTCTGAGGCCAAGTCTAGTGCTCATTTCCCTCTCTCCTTTCCATTCTGCGTTGCCTGGGATTTGGAGAGAGAAAACTTGGGTAATATAAAACTTTCCTTTCTGACCTCTTCAATTCATCTTCTAAAATTTCTCTGTTACTCACAGGTGTTGTAATCTTTCACCTGGCTTTGTTAGCTCTTGTGAAGTTGTATTTATATGTGGGATAGTTGTTCAAGTTGCTGTTTCAGTAGAAGGATATGGGCTGGGAAGTCCTATTCTACCATCTTGCTGATGTCAGTTTTTGGGATAGGTTTTGAGAAACATGCTAGAAATATGAACAATAAGAGCAATTCTGATAAGATCTCAGAAAGAAATGAGACATGTATTATTGGAAACTGGAGGAAAGGTGATCATTGCTATAAAGTGTCAAAGACTTTGTCTGAACTGTGTTCTACTGTTTTGTGAAAGGTAGAACTTGTGAGCAACAGGATTGGGTATCTAGCTGAGGAGATTTCCTAGCAAATTGTTGAAGTTCCTCTTGATCTCTTATAGTTTGGTTCCTCTTGATCTCTTATAGTAAAATGAGTAAAATGTGAAAGAAAAGAGATGAACTGAGGAAAAAATTGTTAAGCAAAAGGGAACCAGAAAATAAAGATTTGGAAAACTCTCAGCCTATTCGTACTGCAAAAAATGAGAACATTCATTCTTAAGAGGATACTAAGGATGTGGTTGAACATGTGTTTGTCTTTTTCTGATATCGTATTCCATTTTTGTGTGATCTGGTAGAAGAGGCAGGGCTATTCCCTATAACATTAAACCATTAGGCTAAAGCCAGAGTTTCTCTTTCAATCCTATGTTTATTAATTGCAACTAATGCCCAAGCAGCAGATCTCAGAAGCTGGAGTACAGTAGGTTTGACACTATTATTATTTATCATTCTAATGTCTTGCGGGTTTTTCATCCCATCTCAAAGCATTTCACTTTGAACTAAAGGTAACCCAAAAGAAGTTGCATAATTTTTCTTAGTACTTCTTTATTTAAAAGGAGTTTCAGGTTGCTACAGTTACTGTGCTTACTCTTCCACTACAACTCAGAAAAAGAGTGTCATGTTAACATATCACTAATATCTGTACTCCAGTATATTCAAAGTGGCTGTTTTGTCTTTTGGTTACATTTAATAACAATAATAGTTTGAGTGTAGATCAAAGTCTTATTTTCTTAAATATTATTAATGTTCCTGAGGACATTGAAAAACCTTACATTTATATGAATCCTTTTAAAGACTTACAAATATGTGTCAGTGAGTCTTTCCTCACATAATTCTTGTGCTTGACTATAATAATAAACTAGGTGCTTTGAAGATATATTGTTATTGTGGTCTGTCTATGTGTTTTTATTTTTTCCCCTTCCAAATTTTTTTTAGGTTCAGGGATTTTCTTACATGAGTAAATTGCATATCACCGGGGTTTGGTGTATAAATTATTTCATCACCCAGGTAATGAATGCAGTATGTAATAGGTAGTTTTCTGATCCTCACCTACCTCCTCCCACCCTCCATCCTCAAGTGGGACCTAGTGTCTATCATTCCCTTCCTTGTGTCCATGTGTACTCAATGTTTAGCTTCCGCTTATAAGTGACAACATGCAGTATTTGGTTTTCTGTTCCTGCATTAATTAGGATAATGTCTTCTAGCTTCAAGTGTGTTGCTGCAAAGGACATGATTTTGTTCGTTTCTATGGCTGTGTAGTATTCCATGGTGTGTATGTACCATATTTTCATTATCTAGTCCACGATTGATGGGCATCTAGGTTGATTCCATGTCTTTACTACTGTGAAGAGCATTGCAATGAACATATACATGCGTGTGTCTTTATGGTAGAATGATTTATATTCCTCTGAATATATAGGTAGTAGTGGGATTGCTGGGTCAAATCATAGTTCTGTTTTAAGTTCTTTAAGAAGCTTCCCAACTGCTTTCAAAAGTGGCCGAACTAATCTACATTCCCGACAGCAGTGTATGAGCATTCCCTCCTCTCTGCAACCTCACCAGATTCTGTTATTTTTTGACTTTTTATAATAGCGATTCTAACTGGTATCTCATTGTGGTTTTAATTTGCATTTCCCTAATGATGAGTGATATTAAGCATTTTTTCATATGCTCGTTGGACACTTACATGTCTCCTTTTGAGGATTATCTGTTTATGGCCTTTGCCCATTTTTAATTTTTTTTTTTTTTTTCTTGGTGATTGGCTTAAGTTCCTCATAGATTCTGGACATTAGGCCTTTGTCAGATGCATAGTATGCAAATATTTTCTCTAATTCTGTAGACTGTTTACTCTGTCAGTAGTTTCTTTTGCTGTGTAGAAGCTCTTTAATTTAATTAGATCCCATTTGTCAGTTTTTGCTTTAGTTGCAATTGCTTTTGGTGTCTTCGTCATGAAATCTTTGCCAGTTCCTATGTCCAGAATAGTATTTCCTAGGTTATCTCCTAGAATTTTTATAGTTTGAAGTTTTACATATGTCTTTAATCTATCTTGAGTTTATTTTTGTAGATAGAGAAAGGAAGGGGTCCAGTTTTAGTCTTCTGCATTGTTATCCCAACACCATTTATTGGATAGGGAGTAATTTCCTCATTGCTTGTTATTTTCGACTTTGTCAAAGATCAGATGGCTATAGGTGCATGGCTTTCTTTCTGGGTTCTCTAATCTGTTCCATTGGTCTGTGCATCTGTTTTTGTATCAGTACCATGCTATTTTGGTTACTGTAGGATTGTAGTATAGTTTGAAGTTGGGTAGTATGATAACTCCAGCTTTGCTCTTTTTGCTTAGGATTGCTTTGGTTATTTGGGCCTTTTTTGGTTCCATATGAATTTTAGAACAGTTTTGTTCTAATTCTGTGTAAAATGATGTTGGTAGTTTGATAGTAATAGTACTGAATCTGTAAATTGCTTTGGGAAGTATGGCCATTTTAACAATATTAATTCTTCCTGCTCATGAGCATGGAATTTTTTCCATTTGTTTGCATTGTCTCTGATTTCTTTCATCATTGTTTTGTAATTCTCACTGCAGAGACCTTTTACCTCCCTGGTTAGCTATATTTCTAAGTATTTCGTTATTTTTTGTTGCTATTGTGAATGGGATTTCATTCTTGCTTTTACTCTCAGCCTGTACATTACTGGTGCATATAAATGATACTGATTTTTATACATTGATTTTGTATCCTGAAACTTTGCTGAATTTGTTTGTCAGCTCTAGGAGCCTATGGGCAGGGACTACGGGTTTTTCTAAGTATAGAATTATATTATCTGCAAACAGAAATAGTTTGATTTTCTCTCTTCCTATTTAAATATCTTTTATTTCTTTCTCTTGCCTGATTGCTGTGGCCAGGACTACTATATTCAACAGAAGTAGTGAGAGTGGGCATCCTTTTCTTGCTTCATTATCAGGTAGAATGGTTCTAGCTTTTCCCATTCAGTAAGATAGAACACTTTTATTGAGATATGTTTCCTCAGATGGAACATTAAATCAACCATGATCAAAAAGGACAATAAAGGGCATTACCTAATGATAAAAGGTTCAGTTAAACAAGACGACTCAACTATCCTAAATATATGTGCAGCCAACACTGGAATACCCAGAGCCATAAAACAAGCTTTTAGAAACCTACAAAGTTGCTTAGATAACCACACAATAAGAGTGGAAGACTTCAACACCTCACTAACAGTAATTGACAGATCATTGAGGCAGAAAACTAGCAAAAATATTCAGGATCTAAACTTGACTCTTGATCAGATAGACCTAACAGACATCTACAGGACATTCCACCCAACAAAAACAGAATATGCATTCTTTCCATCTGAGCGTGAACCTAGATTTGAAAAAGAGATCAACCATGCTGCTCATGGGTCAGTCATCTCAACAGAAGACAGGAATAAACATGGAATTATGTCAGTTAAACACTACCAACTTGAACTAAAGGGGACAGAGAATGTTAGATGAGATAAAAGATAGCTTCTGGACTTGGATTCTACGAGACCAGACCATAGAGTTCTTCAGATATGAAAGTGTGCTATCTTTCAAGGAAAGGGAAGAAGGACCCCAAAGGTGATTCAGAGATTATTAGGTTGGACACTCCTACCACAGGCTTCTTAGAGTGTACAGGCTTGGAAAGCAAGGCTCTCCTCATGTAGGTTTCAAAGGGTGGGCCACTGCCCAGCAGAGCCGTGTTGGGGTATGCTGTCACCCATACTGGGCTTGGAGGTCAGAAAGTTGAACGGAAAAAGGGGATTATTCTTGAGGCTTTAGGTCCAATAATATGTGCCTTGTTAAGTTTTTTACTCGTATAGTACCTATCACTCCATTTTTCTTTCCTATTTCTTTATTTTGGAATGGGAATATGTATACTATGCCTGTCTCAACCATTACATTTTGGAAGAACATAACGTGTCTGGTTTCACCAATTCACAACTGGAGAGAAATTTTACTTCAGGACAAATCTTTACATTTATATTAACACACACATGCAAATTAAGATAATATTTAGATGAGACTTCAGACCTGAGATTTTAGAGTTGATGCCGGAATGAATTAAGACTTCTGGGGCTGAGATAGCCCCAAATGATGTTGTATTTTGCATGTAAGAAGGATGCAGATTTTTTTTGAGGGTCAAAGATGTAGTGTTATAGACTGAATGTTCATGTTCCTTCAGAATTCAAATGGTGACACCCAGAGGTGGAATGTTTGAGAGGTCATGAGTGTGAACCTTCAGGATGGGATTAGAGCCCTTATAGGAAGAGACACCAGAGAGCTTGCACTCCCTCACGTCATCACAGAGGTCATGTGAGGACACAGTGGGAAGATGGCCATGTGCAACACACAGAGACAGCCCTCACCAGAAACCAAATTACATGGACCTCGATTATGAACTTCTAGCCCCAGAACTGTAAGGAAGTGAAATTTCATTTAAGTCACTTAGTTTATGGTATTTTTGTTATGGTAGCTTAAGCTGACTACAACAGATAGTCAAGACAGGATTCCTACTCTTAAATGCTTAGAATATATTGGCATGTTGTGACACATACATAAAGCATCTAGAGAGTAATAGATAAGAATTAACAGACATAGATTTGAATGGAGAGAGATAGAAAGAAAAAAATAGTGGCATGAATGCATGAGACTGAAAAAAGCATATTCTGTCTACTGAGCTAGAAGGTTTAAGTGCTTCAGGATAAGTGGAAGATTCATGCTGAAATTATTTGCAATTACATATATCATGGCAATAATATAGTTTGAAATATATTAATGTACTTTTCTTATTTATACTTCATTGTATTGGGCTGTCCCCTGATTTAGATATATCTAAATATATATCTAAATATATATATTTATATATCCATTGCCTCAGGAAGGATCTAGGCAGAAATGTTAGGGCTGGAATACAAAGAGAATTTGTTTACTGTTCAAGTTTGGACTACAAATGAAGGGTTTTTGGTCTGTGGTGAGAAAATATGCCAGGATTCACTAATAGAAAAAGATTTTTCTGAATTCCAGAAATTTCCCCTTTTCACTTCCAGAGGCAATCCAAGGAGACTTGGATCACAGAGTTTTCTTTTAGCTATAGTATAGAAAGTGTAGAGGATATCACCAATGCCAAACTTAATAATAGAAATGAGAAGCATGGGGCAAAGAGGATAATAGAAACAAGATGAGGAGTGGGGAAGGAAGAAGTACACCAGAAGAGGACAGACTGGAGTGGGGTGACTCCCGAGTCCCTTGTGTGTAACTAGAATCTACACTCCTAGGTCTCAGTCACAAGATAATATAAATCTGGCCAAATCCCAGATTATTCTCTCTTTTGCTTCCAGTGTTGCCCAAGAGGAGTAGAAGAGCAAGAAAAGAGGGAAAGGGATGTCTAGATAGACACACCTGTAAAAGGACCACAAACCACCAAGGCTTGCACAGAGTTTGCAAGATACCCAAGGGTTTTCATGTGCATGGCTTTGAGGACAGAGTAGGGAGTTTAGGGAGGTTTCAAGAGGACCAGTGACCAGCAGAGAGCCTATGTGGCACATGTGCGAGACTGTGGGCCTCGGCAGAAGGTCAAGCAAAGTGCCTACCAAGACTAGGTAAGATTAAGTGCTATGTGGGCTGATATCAGGACAGGGAATGCAGGGTTCATACTGGGTCTATACATCAGTAGGCATCAGTGCAAGCTTCTTCCAATAAAAGTGGACCAAACTCATGATAGGGGAGAATAGTCAAGACTCAAATCAAAGATACATCACTTTGAGGTGTCACAATTTCCCCAGTATCAATGTGATGGGTAAAGACATAATGAAGAGAAAACCCTGGTGAAAAGGGGTGAACGGTTCTCATGGGGATTTTAAATTTCAAATTGGTAGATGATTTAACCATTAGATCAGAGGTGATCAACTTTGGTTGCACATTGGATTCACCTGGGAAGCATTTAAAATTCCATAAAGCCAAGGCCAATTAACTTACAATCTCTGAAGTTGGCATCCTGGCATTCTTACCTTTGAGTATTCTTCATATGATTAAAAAGTATAGCCAGATTCTAGAACCACTGCAATAAGAAAAAAGATACTTGAAGAAGAGTTTTAAATTGGATGTTATATTTAATTGACCAGCTTAGTTTACTGTGTTTTCCCCTCATTACTGAAATTCTTAGGTATTCCAGAGCAGGATGATATTACTTATAAGAAAAAAAAGACAGTTTTCAAAACAATATTTGTATCTGAATTGAAATATTTTCAGCTCTGTTCTACAGATAATAGTAAGAACTAATACACACTTAAAATTTGCAGGACGTTTGTCTAAGTGTTTTGTCTATATTTTCATTTAATACTTATGACAATTTAGGAATACTAAATTGTAAGTACTATTAATAATCCTCCTTTATATCAGAAAACTGGCACAAAAAGGTTAAGGAACTTTCTAGTTTCACCTAGAGCAAGTATTCAAGCAGAAACAGGCTGCCTTCAAAGCCAGTTCTTTACCTCTGCAGTGGCTTCCTGGCATCACTCGAACACTGCTTTTCCTCTCCCAAGGTCCCTGCTGCATGGTGAAAATATGCTTTACCCTCAAATTATAAAAAGGGCTTAAAATTTTCACAAATGTTGCATGACTTTCTTTCTTTTGTTTTTTTTTCTTTTGAGATGAAGTCTTGCTCTGTTGCCTAGGCTGGAGTGCAGCGGCGTGATCTTGGCTCACTGCAACCTCTGCTGCCTGGGTTCAAGCGATTCTCCTGCCTCAGCCTCCCGAGTAGCTGTGACTACAGGTGCCCACCACCACACCTGGCTAATGTTTGTATTTTCAGTAGAGACAGGGTTTCACCATGTTAGCCAGGTGCGTCTCAGACTCCTGACTTCGTGATCTGCCCACCTCAGCCTCCCAGAGTGCTGGAATTACAGGTGTAAGCCACTGTGCCTGGCCAAAATCAAAATGTATTTTTAACAACTTTCTGATATGGTTTGGCTGTGTCCCTACCCAAATCTCATCTTGAATTTTAGTTCTCATAATCCCCACGTGTTGTGGGCGGAACCTGGTGGGAGGTAATTGAATCATGGGGGTAGTTATCCCCACGCTGTTATCATGATAGTGAGTTCTCATGAGATCTGATGGTTTTATAAGGGGTTTTTCCCCTTTTTGCTCAGCACTTCTCCTTGCTGCCACCACGTGAAGAAGGATGTGTTTGCTTCCCCTTCTGCCGTGATTGTAAGTTTCCTGAGGCCTCCCAAGCCATACTAAACTGTGTGTCAGTTAAACGTCTTTCCTTTGAAAATTACCTAGTCTTTGGGTATGTCTTTATTAGCAGTGTGAAAACAGACTAATACTCTTGCCTTTGGTTGTAACAACATCTAAAAGTTGGTCCAGGTTCTGGAACAAACTTTCGCATATCCTGTTCTGGTCATCAATTATATTTTTGCTAACATTTTCCCTTCTTTCTGAATGTCTCTCACTGCTCTTAGCCTGTTGACTTTACCTTTAATAGGACACTCATTTCAAACACTACCTCTTTCTTGAAGGTTTTTCTAATTCTTCAAAGGGTATATCTCTTTGCTGTGTTGAATCTCACAACAAACTCTGCTCCATTCTTTTACCACATTCCAAAACCAGCCCATATTATGGAACCAGTCATGTGCTGCATAATGACGATTTGGTCAACAACTGATTGCATGTACAATAGTAGTCCTATAAGATTATAATATCATACTTTCACTGTGTCTTTTCTATATTTACATATACAATACTTACCATTGTGTTACAGTTGCCTACAGTATTCAGTACAGTAACATGCTGTACATGTTTGTAGCCTAAGAGCAATAGGCCATACCATACAGGCTAGTTGAGTAGGAGGCTATACCATCCAGATGTGTATAAGTGCCTTCTATGATGTCCACACAAGGACAAAATCTCCTAAAGATGCATTTCTCAGAATGTATTTCTGTCATTAAGTGACTCGTGACAATATATACTATTATCTATTACAACATATCTCCCCATTTTTTTTTCTAAGTTCTAGTATCTGTTCTTTTGGGCAAGAACTGTCTTATTTACTACTGTATCTCTTGAATTATTAGCACATCATTTTCTTCATGCTCAAAACCATGCATTTTAATATAATTTCATGCAAATTGTCACAATTCAAATCTAACATATACATAGGAAAATGGTTCCCCCCCAAAATCAATACATTCTACAAATATAAAGAAAATGAAGAGTTTCAAGTAGAATACATTGAATAGTAACCTCTAAATAGAAAAAGTATAAGGCAAGTAAGTGAAAGTATTTCTATTTTCATTTCTAGAATAATTGAGGTTATCTACAGTTATTTAAAACTTGTGTATCTCTTAAAAAAACATGGCTAAGACTATTTGTTTAAAGCTGCCATTTGGGAAAAGACAATTTTGGTTTAAGTTCCTTGTCCTTCCATATTCTCATGACTTGTTCTTTTGGATTTCACGTGCATCACTGTAGAATTTTACAAGTGGTTAAATACATCTGAAAAAAACTTAGTGATAAACATACGTATTTGTTTTTAAAAAATTAAAGGGTAGCTGGGCACGGTGGCTCACACCTGTAATCCCAGCACTTCGGGAGGCCGAGATGGGCGGATCACGAGGCCAGGAGATCGAGATCATCTTGGCTAACACGGTGAAATCTTGTCTCTACTAAAAATACAAAAAAGTTAGCTGGGCGTGGTGGCAGGTGCCTGTAGTCCCAGCTACTCGGGAGGTTGAGACAGGAGAATGGTGTGAACCCCTAAGGCGGAGTTTGCAGTGAGCCGAGATCGCACCGCTGCACTCCAGCCTGGGCGATAGAGCGAGACTCCCTCTAAAATAAAAAAAAAAAAAAAAAAAAAAAAAAAATTAAACGGTTTATCTTTAACTTAACTGTTACTTTACTTACTACTGGCATAGATTTGCTTGTCCATGAAATTTTTGTACCAGCTTTGCTTAGGGCACAAATACTACTCCTTGTGATTTCTAAGACGGTGGGATCCAATTATTCCCTTTTGATTTTATGTTTTCTGGTTCTTTACTACCTTAAACAAGTAACAAGAAAAAACACATTTTTATTTTCCTTTACTTTACTTGTGGGTTTTGAAATTAATGTGAAAAAGATATCAGGCTTAACAGTAATTTCTCCAGCTGCTGTGCTTTTAAAATGGATAAAGTTATATTGAACCAATTGGCACTGAATTGGCTGGGAAAGAACACATTTCAAATGTAATATTTACATGAACTGACAAATATCTAGTAAAAAGACATATCAAAGGTTGCAATTAGAAGAAACAAAATTTTCTTTATGCCTTATGGTACAGGCCAAAAATAAATTATTTTAAATTCTGCAAATATCCACACCACTTTAAACATTTTTAATCTTCCTCTAACTTCTTCTTGTACTCCTGATGTGCCATTCAGAGATAACTGTGCTAAAAAAAGAAGTTTGAGACATATTTGCCAACTCTCTGAGGAGGGCAAGGGCTTAGTGGTATATTTTGAATTCTAGTTCAATTACTTTATGATAAGAGATTTTCTTTATTCACAAATGAATGCTGCTAGTTGAAGGTAGAGTTCAGCTGTTTATATACGAACATGCAGCAATTATGATGAAACAAACTCATTCTAAAACTCTGTCGTAACTATGGAAACCAGAATTAAATGAATTCTATTAGAAATACAAAAAGCCACCCCAGCAGGATAGAGTAAATATTATCTCTTATTGATTTATGAAGGTTCCAGATGATGAAACGTGGTTAATATATTTCTGTCATGAAACACATTTGTTAGGGCTTCTTTTTATTGATAGAGCCATTGTATATTTAAATAATGTCAGCCAGATATCATTAATTTTTACATCTTTTTTCAGTCACTTTGCTTCACTACAAGAAGCTATCAGCTTTTCTATTATCTTCTGTATTTTATTTTGGGGTAACAAGGAGAGCTTGACTTAAGAACCATTTCTGATTATGTTTGGCTAAAATATGGATCGACCAAAGATTGTTAGTATAAATGGGTTGCACATTTGTTTTGAGGGAGAATTAGTTGATTTTAATGTTTAATACACTAGCATTTGGACAAAACTGTACAATTCACTTGGCTTCAGGTGGCTGGTGCTTGTAGTGGGATTTGTTGAAACAGGAAAATTAAACTTTTGGTAATTTGTTCTTAAAGTGGACTAATTTAAAATTCGATTCAAGTAATAATGTGAGGCTGAAATGAAAGAGCATTATGTAGCAAGATTAGAGTTGTTAATGTCCCAGAGGGTTTGGTGTGCAGGTGTCAGTGCAGTTTTATGCGTGTAAAATGCCAGCATGTACTGTAACCACTTCTACCCTTTCCCTAAAATCAACTCAACACTTTGCATCTTGATTGAAATGAAAAGGTCACTCTGACTTTTCTCCTCCAAAATATTGACAGTAGTCCTAAGAATTGAGTATCTACAAACCAGGATGAGGCAGATAAGATATACACTAGGAATTGGCCTTGGAATCTTTAGATCTTTGGGTTTCATCATATGCAATTCCTCATGACTGTTCTGATTACTTTATGTCTCAGTGGAAATGCTGCTGCAATGAGTTAGGAAATGTGTTTTTCTAAGACGACCGTTCTTAGTCACAGAAACAAAACAGAAAAGTAGGAAAGATCAAGGGCTTCAAGATCCTTAAATAATTTCCTGTTCTTGTGTTTCCTTAAACTCCAAAAATACGGAATTGTTAGGTTAAAGTTTGTGTGTTATATATTGTAAGAATTGAGGTTTATGTAGGTTGCATGCTCTCAGTTTTATTCTGGGCTAGTTTTGTCCTGTAATTCTACATATGAAAATTTCCAAAACAAAATACAGTCAACCCAAACTCTCGCCTAAGAAAGTGAGTAATAAAAGAACCATAGGCTTGCCCTGCTGTAATTTAGGTGTGTCATTTTTAGAGAGTCGCCGTGTTTTACCAGGGCCTAGGTCCAAAGTTAAAGTAGCCTCCTAAATGCCATTGCAATCTTATCCTTTTTGCCTGCAGCTCTGAGGATCCTGAAGCTTCAAGGTTTTATAGGCATTTTTATTACATCTTGCAGCATTCCCATGTCAGGTCGACAGTCTGCTTTGAATCACAACATATGAGAATTGGAGGGGATTTCAGGGATCACCTCATCTAAGCTGCTCATTTTGCAGATAAGAAATTTAGACTCCGAAGAGTGAAGTGAATTGCACAGGGTCACACAGCTCATTAACAACACAGCTGGAATAAGATCTTGTTTTCCAACTTCTAATCCAGGGCTCTTTCCATTGTACTGCACAACCTCATGTTTTCTCTTATGTCCAGAGGAAGGCACGTCCAGCTTTTCCATAACATATAAAGCCACAGACAGAAGGCAGGATTAGCCATTCCCAACCTAATGCTCCATCCATTACTGCCCATTATACATCTTCTCATTTCTAAAGGAAAAAAAATAGCCTGAACATTCTGCTTTTATATTCATTATCTACTCTGTGCCTGTTAGTTGCGTCGTTTTTTGGTAATGCTTTTACTGATTAACTTGGTCTCTGCGATATAAAATGGTGAAATGCATTATCCTGGGTAAATGTGATGTTATTAATGTGTTTTATTCTAGTTATGGGTCATTATTTCCGATAGATGTAATCGTCCCAGCACTGAGACCTAGCAGGTGGTCTCACTAGAAGTTATAACAGTTTTCTTAATGGTCTGGTAAGAATGTCATTTGTGGGGCAGCAAGGGCAGAGAGAAATTGGTCCCAGAGCTAGCTTGCTTCTGCTCTCATTCCCAAGCTTGAGCAAGCAAAAGTAAATACATATTTTGTTACCGATCAGCTGGGTATTTTTTTCTGCCTATTCATTTCCAGTAAAAGTGATGAAGACCCATGTACATTTATTTCCTATTTACAGCCTGCCCCCCAATAATACTGCTAATGACCTTACAATGCTTTGCTTTTCTAATTCTTAGAGGAAACAGTCCTTATTGACTCCTGAGAGGAACCAACATTCATTCAAACAATGAGATATGATGAAATCCAGTTGACCAGGCAAAACACAGAGACTACTGGGAAGCAGAAATCAACAGAGAATTTTTCCATTACAGGTAGCTCATTCGTGAGAATGTATGATGGGAGAAATGGAAATTGTGTATTTAAATGTTCATATTCATACCGTAGTATATGTAAGAGGCATGCACACCAGAAATTATTACATGGTTAAGATGGTGATGTATATTTTAATTGTTCTTTCAAATTTTTCCTTGCACTGAGCATAGCCACAATTGATTTAATGTATGACTAAAATCATTAATCCTCTGATGAAACAAACTAAATTGACAAAGGTGTTTTCCTATATTAAGAATATTTCTTGCACAAATCCTAATTCTTGGTCTATTTAAGGCATGTACATCTCTCTCTCTGTCTATGTCACCCCCACCGTGTGTGTGTGTGTGTGTGTTTGTGTGTGTGTGTGTGTGTGAGAGAGAGAGAGAGAGAGAGAGAAAGAGAGAGACTGTCCATGCGCATATGTCCTGAGCCTTTGTTAATTTAATTAGTACAGCTGCCATAAAGCTCTAGGTTAGTAATTTATATACTTCACTGATTCTTCATTGCTATAGTCATATTTCATCAGTTCTAAGATGAATGTGTTTTCCCTCATATTTTAACTCCTCTGAAATCAAGAACATTTTCCAGCTAATGGTGCCTGGGGACAGTTCTGCCATGGTTGTCATTGCCTATCCACATTTGAATGTATTGGCATAACTGAAAAAGTGTAACTCCTTGACATGTTAATCAACACATCATTTAAGAACAGTTTGAAAAAAGAATATGAGATTGCTAGTCTGAAACTCTTCTAAGAATGCACCAAGATGAAATCTTGAAGAACGGGTACAAGTAGCTTGGAGAAAACTCTGAAAAAATAGCAAAATGCTCTTTTAAGAAGTGCTGCATCCATGTTCTTGGCTGAGTAAAAAAATGTAGTTTGGAAGAATCGATTTCTGAATACCAAGAAGTTTTGCAAAGCTTTAACAATTTATTTAATTTACACTTCTCTTTTCGGTGTATAAGCAAGAACACTACACGGAGGGAGGAAAGCCAAACCTAATATGTTTTTAAATGCTCTTTTAATACATTTAAAACAAAAATCTCAAAGGACAGTAAAATGTAGTTTACTTGGTATTTATTTTATTCTCTGTGGTAGGTAAATAATAATACATCATATAAATCAATGGCATTTTAGATTCAATAAAATATACCTTTAGTCATCATATCATAGAACTAAATACATCTAAAGTCAGGAGAGATTTAGAGAACTAGTCTAACTTCTCCATTTAATATTTGAGGAATTAAGGCCCAAAGAAATTCAATGAGTAGACCATGGTTATACAGCTCTGTGATGTATGATGGTGACACCGAGGTTATTTCAGAGGTCACCACTAACAACTGTTGTGAATGAAGTTTATTTACTTTTAATAAAATGCTATCTTTACCCATACAGTGAGCATACTTCTTCTTTCTTAATATAAGAGTACTGTATGATCAAAGAAAGAAAGATGATAAAGTATTTTTCATATATGGGAACCTCCCAGGAAGTATAAAATTATGGCTTTTTAACCAACATATTGAAAGTTGGGGTATAGTGGTATTTTCCTAATATTTCAGGAACTATTATTTTAGGGGAAAATGAATAGCATTTGTTTAACATCTAGATAATTCTAGATAAAAAACAGGGCCAATAATCAGTGGCTCTTAGCATAAAATAATAAATAATAATAAAATAAAATAATAAAGCATAAAATAATAAATAATAATAAAATAAAATAATAAAGTTTAACTTTTACACACTGTTATCTTGTATTTTTTAGTATTATTGTATCTAGTATTTTAGTATTTAGTATCACCACCAAAATAATGTGAGTTTTAACTTTTACCTTGCCTCAGAATTTCTTGTCAGGAAATTTCAGAATTTAAGAAGTTTTAGAATTTACAGGGAAACCAACAATTTGTTTTTTAAAGTTACTTTAAATTGTATTAAACCAATACATTATATAGATAATTTTCAAGTAACAATATATAAAAGCCTTACGATGAAAAATAGCAGCCTCTTTTTCTGTACCCTGAACTTCACTTGTATTTCTTTTATCACCATGCGTAACGTATTATCTTCTTGAGTCCAACATGGATTACTTCCAGACATTTCCCTTGACACTTCTAAATGAGATATATCAAGAAATAGAGTAAGTGACTCCTTTCTTGTACAACCACATGTTTCTTAAACAGCTTTATTAAGGTGTAATTGACCTACAATAAATGGTACAAATTTTAAGTGTTCAGTTCCATAAGTTTTGGCAGATGTGCTGACTTGAAAAACCATCGCTACCATGAAGACAAAGTTCATATTATTCCCAACAAAAGTTTCTTTGTGCCCCTCTGTCGTCTACCTCCCACTTCTCCCTGCAACTTCCTCCACCACCCCAAGCAAACTGATTTACTTTCTATCACTATAGATTAGTTGATATTTTCTTGAATTTTATGTAAATGGAATCATTCGGTAGCTATTTTTTCTGTTTTTTTTTTTTTTTTTCCCAAATGACATACTATTTATGAGACTTATCTGTTTTTGCACATATTAGTAGTTTATTCCTATTTGTTGCTGAGCAGTATTCCCTTTTAGGGATAACTACAGTTTGTTAATTTATTTATGTGTTGAACATTTTGGTTGTTTGTAGATTTGGGCCATTGCCAATTAAGTTGTTAACATTTGTATATAGCCTTTCTATGAAAGTATGTTTTCATTTATCTGGGGTTAATATATGAGTGGAACAATTTGGTCGTATGGTAGCAGTATGTTTAACTCTTTAAGAAACTGACAAACTGCTTTTCAAAATGGGGCTTACAGTACTTTACACTCCCATCTCCAGTGTATGAGAGTCCCAGTCACTTTTTGCCCTTACTAACATTACAAAATATTAATATTTTAAAAAACATTAGACATTCTAATAGGGGTGTAGATATATTTAATTGTGGGTTTTGTTTTCCTTCTATTTAATAACTAATAATTTTAATCAGAGACAATATTATAAGGTGAATGAGACATTAACTTTGGACACAAAATTTAAAGGGATACCAAAAAATTCAGTAACCATCATAAATCATATTCCAGTACAATATTTTAAAACAAAATTGCTGCAAAATACTCACAATAAACAAAATATTAAATTTTAAATATAGTACTAATATTACTGATTTGTTCATTTCAGGTTCCAATATGGCTTGAACTACACTGATGTTAGAAACCTTTTCATGTACTTCGTTGCACTCTATATACTCTCTTTATGAAGCATCTGTTCAAATCTTTTGCTCTTGTTTTTATTGGATTATTAACTTTTTCTTATTGTTGAGTTTTGAGAATATTGATCTTTCATTAGATAGAAGATGGGCAGATATTTTCTCCCAGTCTGGGATTTATGTTTTCTTTCTCTGAACAGTGCCTTTCAAAGAGGACTTTCCTAATTTTAGTGAAATAAAATTGCCAATTTTATTGCTTTTTATTAAAGTTTTATGAATTATGCTTTTGATGTTGTTGCAAAGAAAGCCTTGTTTAACAAAAATTCTTAAATATTTTCTACTTTTTTTTCTATAGTAAGTTTTATAGTTTTAGGTTTTACAATTAGGTATATGATCCATTTTGAGAGTTAATGTTTGTGTGACTCAAAGTTCTTTCCTCCTCTCCCCCCTCTCCTCCTCTTTCTCTTCTTTTTGGTATATGGCTATCCAATTGTTTCAGCACCATTTGTTGAAAAGACTGTCCTTTCTTGATTGATTGCTTTTGAAAATTTGTCTTCTTTTACAGAATTTTATGATTCTCTTTCAAAAACATTTTTTAAATTTAAGGCTCATTATTATTCCACGTGGATTTTGGAATTGTTTTCAATTTCTACAAATAAAGGAGCTCACTTTTGATTGAGCTTGTACTGAATCAATAGACCAACTGGGAAAAAGTCTCTTGATTATAACAAGTTTTCTGATTCATGAACATGGTTTGTCCTTCCATTTATATAGGTGTTCTTTCGTTTCTCCAAGAAATGTCTTGTAGTTTTCAGTGTACAAGTCTTCAACATCTTTTGCCAGAGTTATCCCTATAAATTTAATACTGTTTGATGGCATCGTGTGTTTTATAACTCCAATTTCTTTTTTTTTTTTATTTTTTTATTTTTTATTTTTTTTATTATTATACTTTAAGTTCTAGGGTACATGTGCATAACGTGCAGGTTTGTTACATATGTATACATGTGCCATGTTGGTGTGCTGCACCCATCAACTCGTCAGCACCCATCAATTCATCATTTATATCAGGTATAACTCCCCAATGCAATCCCTCCCCCCTCCCCCCTCCCCATGATAGGCCCCAGTGTGTGATGTTCCCCTTCCCGAGTCCAAGTGAGCTCATTGTTCAGTTCCCACCTATGAGTGAGAACATGCGGTATTTGGTTTTCTCTTCTTGTGATAGTTTGCTAAGAATGATGGTTTCTAGCTGCATCCATGTCCCTACAAAGGACGCAAACTCATCCTTTTTTATGGCTGCATAGTATTCCATGGTGTATATGTGCCACATTTTCTTAATCCAGTCTGTCACTGATGGACATTTGGGTTGATTCCAAGTCTTTGCTATTGTGAATAGTGCCGCAGTAAACATACGTGTGCATGTGTCTTTGTAGTAGCATAATTTATAATCCTTTGGGTATATACCCAGTAGTGGGATGGCTGGGTCATATGGTACATCTAGTTCTAGATCCTTGAGGAATCGCCATACTGTTTTCCATAATGGTTGAACTAGTTTACAATCCCACCAACAGTGTAAAAGTGTTCCTATTTCTCCACATCCTCTCCAACACCTGTTGTTTCCTGATTTTTTAATGATTGCCATTCTAACTGGTGTGAGATGGTATCTCATTGTGGTTTTGATTTGCATTTCTCTGATGGCCAGTGATGATGAGCATTTTTTCATGTGTCTGTTGGCTGTATGAATGTCTTCTTTTGAGAAATGTCTGTTCATATCCTTTCCCCACTTTTGGATGGGGTTGTTTGTTTTTTTCTTGTATATTTGTTTGAGTTCTTTGTAGATTCTGGAAATTAGCCCTTTGTCAGATGAGTAGATTGCAAAAATTTTCTCCCATTCTGTAGGTTGCCTGTTCACTCTGATGGTAGTTTCTTTTGCTGTGCAGAAGCTCTTTAGTTTAATTAGATCCCATTTGTCAATTTTGGCTTTTGCTGCCGTTGCTTTTGGTGTTTTAGACATGAAGTCCTTGCCCATGCCTATGTCCTGAATGGTACTACCTAGATTTTCTTCTAGGGTTTTTATGGTATTAGGTCTAACATTTAAGTCTCTAATCCATCTTGAATTAATCTTCGTATAAGGAGTAAGGAAAGGATCCAGTTTCAGCTTTCTACTTATGGCTAGCCAATTTTCCCAGCACCATTTATTAAATAGGGAATCCTTTCCCCATTTCTTGTTTTTGTCAGGTTTGTCAAAGATCAGATGGTTGTAGATGTGTGGCATTATTTCTGAAGGCTCCGTTCTGTTCCATTGGTCTATATCTCTGTTTTGGTACCAGTACCATGCTGTTTTGGTTACTGTAGCCTTGTAATATAGTTTGAAGTCAGGTAGCGTGACGCCTCCGGCTTTGTCCTTTTGACTTAGGATTGTCTTGGCAATGCGGGCTCTTTTTTGGTTCCATATGAACTTTAAAGCAGTTTTTTCCAATTCTGTGAAGAAACTCATTGGTAGCTTGATGGGGATGGCATTGAATCTATAAATAACCTTGGGCAGTAT
>NC_045455.1:63515477-63610024 GCF_002776525.5 Piliocolobus tephrosceles | reverse complement strand
TATACATATGTAACAAACCTGCACGTTATGCACATGTACCCTAGAACTTAAAGTATAATAAAAAAAAAAAAAAAGAAGTTATCTCCATACCACCCACTCTACAAAACAGGTATACACGCACACACTTGTACACATGCACACACGTACACACATAAGAATCAGGAAACAAAAATAAGTATAAAAATTACCTTGAAAGAGCTGAGGTAAAAATGACAATAAAAACGATGAAAAGAAAGGTAAGAGACTTCCAGGACAGATCCAGTACACATTTAAAAAGAATTTCAAAATAAAAGCAAGATGCAATGAAAATGTAAATAACACAAGAAAAACTCTCTACCAGTAAAAGTAAAAATTGAGTTTGCAAATTTAAAAGGACCTTTCCTAGCAGAATTCAAGACAGAATACTCATTTCTAGATCTATCTTGGTAAACTTTTTATCATAAAGAGTAAAAATCCAAAATAATCATGAAGGTAAGAAAAAGTAATCACATTTACCTACTAAACAATAAGCAGATCATAAAAATTAGGGTAAAAAGAGAAGGAAGAAAGCATAAAATGTTCTCATCTTATATTGAATAGATTAAATAGCAATTCTACTCTTTATAATTAAACAGATTCAGAATAGATATTTTTTACTTAAAGGTAATAATAAACAGAAGTAAAAAAGGGTGCATACCTTCCACATCACTAATGAAGAAAAGGGAAAACAAATGTCAAAAAAAAATGAAAGTATAAAAGCAAAAAATGGGAGAAATAGGAAGAAAATATCACAATTGCATCATGTTGTTCCCCTACAATACTGGAACTTAGAAAAAAGTAGAAGAGCAGGTATGAATTCAGAAGAAGACATTACAACTCAAGGATCCTCTATCAAACCTAGATATCATTCAACTACTGAGACTCAAGAAAGCTATTAAGGATAAATAGATTAGACAGATAGGTAGGTAAGTACATAGGTTGGTAGGTCAGAAGATAGACAAATAGATTAGGTTGATAATATAGGAGTATATTTTTATAGGGAGCAGAAAATAAGAAAAACTACATCTTTTAAAAATGCATGTATATAATTACATTTATTTATTGTACATTATATTTATGTACACATGTACAAATCTACTTATAAAATCCTAAATCAAAAGATATTTTTTGGAACTGTATCCTCATCTCTTACCTTATACAAAAATCAACTCAAGATGGATGAAGAACTTAAATCTAAGACCCAAAACTATAAAAATTCTAGAAGATAACATCAGAAAAACTTTTCTAGACATTGGCTTCAACAAAGACTTCATGACCAAGAACCCAAAAACAAACGCAACAAAAACAGTGGTAAATAGGTGGGATTTAATTAAACTAAAGAGCTTCTGCACAACAATTGAACAGTCAGCAGAGTAAACAGGCAACCCACAGAGTGGGAGAATATCTTCATAATCTGTACATCCGACAAAAGACTAATATCCAGAATCTACAAGGAATTTTTAAAAATTAGCAAGAAAAAGCAAATAATCCCATCAAAAAGTGGGCTAAGGACCTGAATAGACAATTCTTAAAAGAAAATATACAAATGACCAACAAATATGTGAAGAAGTGCTCAACATCACTAATGATCAGGGAAATGCAAATTAAAACCACAGTCAAAAAATGAAAAAGGAATAGATGTTAGCACAGATGTGATAAAAAGGGAACACCTCTACGCTGCTGGTGGGAATGTTAACTAATGCAACACTACAGAAAACAGTGTGGAGATTCTGTAAAGAACTAAAGGTAGAACATCCATTTGATTTAGCAATCCCACTACTGGGTATCTACCCAGCAGAAAGGAAGTCATTATACAAAAAAGATACTTGCATACACACGTTTATAGCAGCACAATTTGCAATTGCAAAAATATGGAACCATCCCAAATGCTCATCAATCAACAAGTGGCTAAAGAAATTGTGGTATACGGAATACTGCTCAGCCATTAAAAGAAATGAATTAATGGCACTCACAGCAACCTGTATGGAACTGGAGACTATTATTCTAAGTGAAGTAACACAGGAAAGGAAAACCAAACACTGTAAGTTTCTTTCTCATAAATGTGAGCTAAGCTATGAGGATGAAACAGCATAAGAATGATATAATGGACTTTGGGACCTAAGGGGAAAGCGTGGGATGGGGCTAGGGATAAAAGACTACAAACTGGGTGCAGTGTATACTGCTCGGGTGATGGGTGCACCAAAATCTCACAAATCACCACTAAAGAACTTACTCATGTAGCAAAATACCATGTGTTCCCCAAGAACCTATGGCAATAACAAATTTTTAAAAATTAAATGGAGAAAAAGATATTTTTATTGAAAAAATGAATTCCTAAAATTTACTCAGGGGATGGAAAATATTAATAGGTCAATAACTAAGAAATAAAATGTTTTAGAAGTATTTGAAAGATGTTCAAATATCTGAAACATCTGAAAGATGTTTTAGAAGTATTTATAGGAAAAGGTGTCAAAATATAAAAAACTAAAATTCTAAAATACTAAAAATTCTAAAATAAAATTATAAAATAAAAGGAAAATACAGGACATTGGAACAACATCCTTGTGATAGGACACAAAAAAATACTGACTAAACAGAAAAAAATACGAATTACAATTCTTCAAATTAAAAACTTCAGTTCATCAGAAGACACTAGTAAGAAAATGGAAATAGAAGTATCTGAAAAAGAACACGTAGTCAGAATACACAGAGGACACAATTAAATCAATGATAATTTAAAATAATATTAAATGGGAAACAATGCTTGAAAAGATATTTCACAAAAGGAGATTAATAAATGTCCAACTAGTATATAAAATGTTGTCAGCATCATAAGGCAACAGAAAAATGCAAATTAAGACCACAAAGGAGATTTTATTTCACACCACTAGAATAACAAAAAACAGACAATATGAAGTATTGATAATAATTGTAATAACTCATTCTTACTCATTGCTGGTAGTAATGTAAAATGGTACAACCACTTTGGAAAATGTTTGACCATTTCTTTCTCTTTTTTTTGAGATAGAGTCTCACTCTGTCACCAGACTGGAGTGCAGTGGCGCAATCTCGGCTCACTGCAACCTCCACCTCTCAGATTCAAGTGATTCTCCTGCCTCAGCCTCCCTAGTAACTGGGACTACAGGCACGTGCCACCATGCCCAGCTAATTTTTTTGTATTTTTAGTAGAGACAGGGTTTCACCATGTTGGCCAGGATGGTCTCGATCTCTTGATCTCATGATCCTCCCACCTCAGCCTCCCAAAGCATTGGGATTACAGGTGTGAGCCACCATGCCCAGCCATGTTTGGCCATTTCTTGCAAAGCTTCAGGTATGAGCCAGTAACCATACTTTTATATATATATCCAAGATAAATAAAAGTATATTTCTATAAAAATGGCTGAACACAAATATATACACTGCTTCATTAACACTTGACAAAAACTAGAACTAGCCCAAATATCTATTAACTCATAAATATATAAAAGAAATAAAAGAAATGATCACCAAAATAAGCAACAGCTTGAAAGAATCTCAAAATCATTACACTGAGTGAAAAAAGTCTCAACACAGAAGACCATACACTTACTAATTTTATTCATATGAAGTTCAAGGACTGACAGAATTTTTGATAGAAATGAGAATAGTGATTTCCTTTGGAGTGGTTACTACAAAGTAGAATGAAGAAATCCTTTGGGATGCTAGACAGGTTCTACCAGATGGTACTTTCAAAAATGTATTTATTTGACTAATGTCAACAAACATTTTACTTAAGATCTAGCCATGTTGCTATATATAAGTTATACTTCAATAAAACTGAGTTTAAGAAGACGATCACATGCAAAAATGTGAATGAATAAAATTGGCACATATAAGAATATGAATGAGCAAAATCAGCACAGAATATTAATGCTGGAAGAAAAATTAGAGCACATTTTGCAGTTAAGAAAATTGAATCTACAAGAATTAAAATAAGACTAATAATAGTTTCAGTTATCATTTATTAAGAACCTTATCTGTGTCAAGTGCTGTTTAATGCTCTTTTCAACATGATCCATTTTAATCCTAATAATAATAATAACACTATTGATTTTGTTTCTTATTCTTTTCTACTAGAATTTTGTTTTTGTGCAAGTTCCCAGTCCTTTCCCACTGAGCCAAGTGCCTCAGGAAATCCTGCCCTCATCTTCAGCTCCACTGGGTGGCCCAAGTTCTACTTGATTCTCCTTGAAAATGATCCATTCACGAATGGTCAAGTTATCAAATATGACCAATGAGATGTAAGGGAAAATCTAATGAGATACTCTTGAGAAATTGTCTTCACTGTAAAGCAAGCCACATGAAATTATCATTTCTCTTCTTCCTCTGACATTGTTATGTCTGGATGCATGCCATCTTGAAGTCATCGTAGTGCCATCTTGAAGCTATTGTGTGGTTATTCATACCTAAAAACAGCCTAGGTGACATAGTTATTAGTAATCTCTTTTTACAAAATAAAGAAATTGACACTCAGAGTTTTGACAACTTGCCTGAGGTGACATTGTAAGTGATAAAATCAAAATGTATCTCTGAATCTGTCTCATTCTGAAATTAATGTTCACTCTGACACTCTTATTATCTCTAGCCAAGTTTATGGTTAGAGCTAATATTCACTCTGTATGTTTATAATGCTTTATAAATTCTAGTTCATCATTTATTCTACTACATCATAATGTAAAATACCCGGGGACACAGCCAAACCATATCACAAGGTAAGCCCAAATGCAGTTTGGGTAAGAACAAGCTTACCTTGTGATATGGTTTGGCTGTGCCCCTACCCAAATCTCATCTTGAAATTTAGCTCCCATAATTCCCATGTGTCATGGGAGGGACTCAGTCATAGGTAATTGAATCATGGGGTGGGTCTTTTCCCATGATGTTCTTGTTATAGTGAATAAGTCTCACGAGATCTGATGGTTTTATAAAAGGCAGTTCCCCTGCCACACACTCTTTTGCCTGCCACCATGTGAGATGTGCCTTTGTTCCTCTTTCATCTTCCACCATGACTGTGAGGCCTCCCCAGCCATGTGAAATTGTGAGTCCATTAAACCTCTTTTTCTTTATAAATTCTCCAGTCTCAGGTATGTCTCTTTCAGCAGCATGAGAACAGACTAATACATTTTGCCACTGCTTTTCTTGTCTTCTCTAGACTATCTCTTATGATCTCTCTCTGTAGTATTGGCAAGACTCAAATGCTACCTCTGGTAAATCTTTTTGACTTCTGCAGACTCTATTTAGCTTCCCTTCTTTTGTCTTCCACACACCAAACATACATCTTCCCTTGTGAGCTTTTGTTCTAGTCCTCTCTTGTTTCAACATAGTGCCATGCCTGGCACATCATAAATGATTAATGATAAAGGAGAAGTCCTTGAATGAACTGTTGAATGAGTGAGTGAATGAATGAATGGTGGTAGATGAATCATCCTACAATCAAGCTCTATTGAAGCTCCAAAAGAATAAATTGCCATTGTTATGCCCACTTTCTCTGAGTCTCAAAGACATTTTATTCCTCTTTTACTACGTGTGTATCCTGCCTTATATTAAATTAATGTGTACACTTGCTTTCCTCCTTATCCGTAAGCTTCCTGAGTTTCAGATCTTTGTCATCACTAGTGATTCACTCACAGCACCCAGCAGAGTGCCTTCCACTTAATAAAAGCATATGAAATATATAAATGAATTTAGAAGGATCTTGTCATTAATGAGAGAGATTTGGAATAGTCACCATTTTGAGAATGGCATCTTTAAAATCTGGTAAAATTTTCTGAGCTCTTTTCATGATAAAGCAGACCTCCTGCACTTGTTGACCTGGCATCCTCCTAATTTTTTTTGCATTGTTATAGTACTTAGTAGCTACACTTCAGTAAGTAATACTTGTTTACAAAGCTTGATGTTGTTGACTAACCATTCACCAATGGCAAATCTAGCTTTCTCAAAAAGATTGTGATTCTGAAATGAGAAACTGGAGTGCATAGTCTCTGGTCCTTGATTTCCTTGAGAGTCTATTTCTGTTTCTATTCCAGACCAAGACATGCATTATCTTATATGGTATCTATCAGGGTGCTTGGCATAGTAAGTATTTGCTGACCATTTGAATATCTGGATGAGCATGCCATCAAATGTGGGAGACTGGCTATCACACTAGTGGGGCATTATTAGAAGAGGGAGCAATGCTCACGTTGTTATATCGTGACATTTTTAATACCTCGGAAAAGTCATACTCTGATGATTAAAATTATGAGACAGGAAGGAGGATAACAATATGCCCAGTTGGGCTCGTTGTGCCAGTGTGAAGCAGGGATAAAAGAATATGTGTATTAAGATACAAATCCATGCCTAATTCTCCAGAGACACCAGAAAATAGCAGTATTTAAAGTGACCTATAAGATAAATTTGACTAAAGAACATAAATAATTTAGGTAGAATATTTGAAAGTGATAACATGTTTTCCACATCCCCATGCTGCAGCAGATAGGTAAATGAGGGGGTCAGAAAACTATGTCTCACAAGCCAGCTATTTTTTAATGAAGAGTTATTGAAAAATACATATACCCAGTTGTCTATAAGTTGTGTATGGCAGCTTTTGAGCTACCATGGCAGAATTGAGTAGTTGTAACAGAGACCATATGTCCTGAAAGCCTAAATATTTAATGTCTAGCTCTTTAAAATAAAAATAAAAAAAAAAAAAAGTTTGCAAATCCCTAGTCTAAACTATGTGCAAATATCAAGTTATTATGGAGGTGTTCCACCACAGTTAAGACACATTTTAAAAGATGTGAAAGAGTTATGTTTGACATGATTAGGATTAATCAAAAACTCTTCTCTAGCTTTGAGGGACAATTCAAGGGGTGTAGAGAGCGTAGGCACAGCACAAGCATTTATCGAATTACCCAAAATGAAAATTTGTCTTTAAAATGCCAAGTGGCCTGTTTTTCTTCATTAGAAAACAGTCACAGATACATGTACAGTATGGATTCATCACAGCAGCAACATTCTAATTGCAGGCTGTGAAGAGTTCTAATTGAAATAAGATTAATGAAGAGCCATGCCAACCTCCTACAAAATCACAATCTGTATGAACACTTAGCTTCTATGAGTCATTTTCTTCCCCAAAATAACTCAGATTAAACAGTGACTTCCAAACTAATGGCAACATTTCCGTCCAGATTTCTTTTTATGTCTTGCATCATGTTCCAGGATATAGCACACGGAGCAGCACTCATTTTCTGCCATCAGCTAATGTTGTTAAATGTCAGGCATTTTATAAAGTTAAAGGGCAAAAAAGTTTTAAAGGATTATTCTGCCTAGCAATGAGGAAAGGTTCAGGATAACTCATTGCTTTATTGACTGGATCAGAGGAAATTTTCTTATTAGGTCCTCAAAACATAACCCAATGCCCTTAGAAATTCTAAATCTCTATGAAGTATATTTATATACGTCTATGTATGCACACTTGTGTTTGGTTGTACATACCTATGTATTTAAGAATACTTAATATCATATTAACAATAACCTTGTGCACACTAAATGTGGAATTTGCATACTAGGAAAGAGAGTCAGATTTGTTTGCAAGCCAGGATACAGTTCCTAAAAATGGCTAGTGATATGTTTCAGTTTCCCAAATAAGAGTTTTCTGTATGAACCAAGACAATGGGAGAGAGCAGAAGCCTGCCAACTCTGCAAACTGAAATAAAGGCTCTCTCTCTGGTCATCTTCCGAGTGTCATTCACAGAGAGTATCCCCTTAACCTGCCTCCTCTGTTCTCCTATTGGACCTGAATGGAAACATGAGGTTTCCTTTCTATTGCCTTGATTTTCTCTTTAAATATGCCATAAGGGGAGAGGAAATAGTTTGTTAGAAATTGAGGAGTAATCATTTAAAATACTGTCTTAGGATAAAAATTCATATTTGCTAGGAAAGGTTGGTAGGAAGTGTTGGCAATGTCAAGTGCTCTGTTTATTGAGTTTCTGTGCTAAGATAGATGGTATCTATCTACACACACTCTACTGTAGGTATTTCTAGTTAAATTTTAAAACATTGTAGGGATTCTCCTTGTTTTTGGTACATTCCACAGAATTGATATCTCTATTAGCTATCTTAAAATGGAAATTCTACAAAGAAGAGACTTCTTTTAATGAAATATATATAATTAACAACACATCAGTGACAGACTACCCTTCTACTCCAGGAGCAAATTTACATAAATACATATATATATATATACACTTGGAGCTTTTTTAAAACCTCCAGACCAAGGTGCCATGAGCCTAAGAAATTGTTCTTTCTGATCTCTTGGGTCTTAATGATTAGCTAGCAGCATTCAATTACAAACCAGCCATTAAGAAGAAATCTATTTGCTATCAGCTGACAGGTAAACAACTCATACTGCTTTAAAAAAGTACATGGAGGGCTATTTTATAGTATCAAGTGAAATACAGATTTTCTTGCCAAAAAAGTAACAACATTATATTTATTAAACTATGCTAACCCTCCACTTCATATACATTGAAATACAGGAAAAAACAACAATGAAGAACAATGATACCTCATTTTTTAAAGCACAACACAAATGAAGCTGATAAATAAAAAGCTGATAAGTCACAAGGGCCATTCTGCAGGAATTACATCCCTACCATTGTTTAGGGATTCAAAAACTTAATCCACTGCTGGAAATTAATCTTTCAACCAAAGGTGATCAAGAAAGTTTAGCTATGATCGTATTGTGTTATTTAAAATATGTATTTATTCATTCCGTTATGTTTATTAAATGTGTATATTATAGTTATATTTTTATTAAAACGGAGCAAAGGAAAATATTTTTAAATGTATCAAGAAAATGTAAATTTAAGATAACAAAAAATTATGTGTTTTATTCCAACACTGTTTCAAATTCTTTTAAAAAGATTAACGTTGGTTCTTTGACTGGAGTGCCAAAGTTATTCCCCACCTTTGCGGAGTCTCCTAGATGATTTTGCATCAGCTTCATCAGTTTATCAGTTAGAACTTAAGAACACACACACATACACACACACACACACACACACACACACATACCCTCCTCCCTTCCAAAGTGATCAAACATCTTCTAGAATATTTTCCTCTCTAGGTAGAATCTTTTCCTCTCTGTGAGTTTCAACTTGCAAAGAAAATCTTATGCTAAAACCATACAGAATCCTAGTGAAACAAAAAGAGACCTATTATAATAAGAAATGTATTTATCCACATATAAACTCCATCTCACTGATAAAATATGTATAGTGATGACCACGTAGCAAGATAAACATGCCTGGAGTTTCACCAACAATTTAAAGACTCCTATGGCATTCTTTTGTGGCCGTGAATGTTCAAAATTGAGTCATAGTGGAGAAAAAGGTAAATATTCTGCTATCAATGTCATCATCGGGTTTGGAAAAACTAATTTTACCTGAAATTATTTTTTAAAATAGACTTCTTAGTGTTAAAGAGGCTCTGAAAAAAAATAGTAAAGGTCAGGCAGTGTCAAAGCCATCTCGTATGTGCCCCTGGCAATTTTGTTCTCAATACTGTATATCTCTGGCTCAGAGAGAGGTAGAGGTTACTAAGTGATGTTCACCCCAAACATCAGTTTAGGAAAGTCTACAGCCCCTTCCCCTAGAAGTTGCCACTTTCACCATTGAATAGTCCTCATGGTTAAGGAAATTATATAATAATCATGTTCTTGTCTTCAGTCTAAGTTCTTGCCACTTTGCAAATTCATTTTCTCTTGTTTTCCTCTTTGGAGACAGAGAACAGCTGGTTGTCATCTTCCAAATGCTGTAACAATCCCTCATATACTTGAAGATAGTAATTAAGTCATCCTCTCAGCCTTCTCTTTTTGAGAAACTCAAATTTCTTTTTAACACAAATTATCAAAAAAAAATTGCCAGAGCCATGGACGTGAAAAATTGTTATTACATAGACTTCCTCTGTAAACTCCTCTTGTTTCTGTAAATACTCTCTCTTTAGAAGCAAAAGAAGCAGCACATTTGCCTTGATGATTTTGAGCTCCCACTGCCTGGCTTTCTACTTCTTACAACATAACATCACCAGTGAACTTGGGTTCTCCATTAGCCTCCCACGCGCACTTTGCAGTTCTCAGGTAAACTTATGTGACTCTTACCTCCCAGTCACCTTTCACTCTGTACCTCCACCTCCTCATATTCTAAAATGAGAAAACATCATGAGGAGTAGGTTCTTTGGCAACCACGACAGGAGTGCAGTACCAAATATTAGGCTACTTGAGCCAAGTGTACCACTCTCAGCTGGGTGAACTTTCATCAGAAGATGTTAGTATGGCAATATGATTTTAAAACAACACATGCCCTTTTTAATCATATCAATAGTTTTTTAGAAGAGCACTCAATGCACAGGACATAAAAGAAAAATAAATCATGCTTACTAGCTGTGTGATCTTAGGCAAATTATTTAATCTTACATTTTCTTCATCTGTATGATGGGAATATTAACCCATAGAGTTGTGTTAAGAAACAGATTAAATAGTATGCTACCTGCCACACCGCTGACAAAATTTTTCTCTCTGGCACCCAGATGGCATTTTCATCCTTTGGTGTAGTGTTCTTCATGAAAGTACAATGAATTCATGAATGTATTCTCCTGGGTCACATATTTGCATTTAAAGAGGAGCGTTACAGAGTTTTAACACAAAAAAAGTGACTCTAATAAGCATTCCAAGTAGAAAGTCAAACATGTAAGGATGATGTTTTGAGGCAGGATTACCCCATGAATACAGCAAGCTAACTCACAGATGTGTGGTTTTATCTCATATGGAAGGCATAAACATGTTTATTTAGAGAAAATATCCTCACCTTCAGTGATCCTGTGTAGTTTATAGCAAGATTTTCTCTGAAATACAATACCACGTATTTTGCATTGTATTATCTCACACTGCTAAAAAGGATAACCCTAATCTTGGAAAGATTTGACATGCCAATTTGTCTGCAATATAGATCTAGAATATTAATGTATCATGCTTTTACTTCATTTTGCTTTGAATAAAGTAAGACAATTACTCTGCTTGAGAATGGAATATTTCAATTGTGAAAAAGTTTAAAATCTTTTTGTATATAACTAAAATTTAACTATTTATGTTCTCTCTCATTCTGTGTGTGTGTGTGTGTGTGTGTGTGTCCCCTGAAAATAAATTGAGCAGGTAGAAAGAAGATCCACCTTATATGCAGATTTTAATAAATATTTATTTGAGAAGAATTTGACCATCAACTTACATGGAGTTAACGGATGACTTTTAAAGTTTCAGGATTCCATGATTTACCTGTTTGCTAGTATCCATAGATAATGATTAATGATCTGTCTATTAATTAATGTCACTTAAATTTAGGGACTACAGAAAAGAGGTGGAGGAAACGTATCTCGTGTAGGAAACAGTCATCATTTTTGTTGGAAAAAGAGGGCAATATTAATCTTCTAAGTAGGCAAGTGAAATGGCTCAACTAGCTACAAGATGAAACACTTATTTATCTAATATAAGCATCTTAAATGTGAGCCAATACAAGGCATTACTTTGCTAGGAAGTTTATCCTTTTGTGTTTACAAGAAAACTGACTAGGTACACAAAAATGTGTGTGTGTGTGAATGACATTTGTAAAATGTGGGCTGAGTGGAGAATTTTATATGTGTATATATATTTAAAGCTATTTCTGCTCTTCCCTAAGTGGCAATGTTAACCTGCTACTTAGTGATTCATTTAATATTTCACTTTCATTTTTGAAAAAAAAAATTGACAGTAGCATTTGAACAAGCTGTGTTTGGTTTATGAAGTGTTCTACCTTAAAATAACTATCAACCTCATAGACCCACAACAAATGAACACTGAAAGGTAAAACAATATTGATGTGAATGCGGAAAATATGAGCATTTTCTCTAAGTATTTCAGCAGCATTTTACCACTCTCATTGGCAATGCTTACTCCATTCCCCCCCGCAAATGATATAATTTGTTGTTTGATTAAAGTTTAATCAATGTTATACCTTTTTGGGAATTATAAAATTTTCCTTCAGGAAAATATGAGTCATATACCTCCTCTTTGGCATCCTCAGAACTGTACAGAGGAGGCAGATGACTGGGAAACTATTCAATAGCTAGCCAAGATGCCTGGACAGAGAAAGTTGAGGAATTCAGAAGGCCAGACCCTTAGGGCAGCAGAGACTAGTACAGAAGAGTGCAAGATTTGTTAAAGTAACTTTTACCTTAACACTCTTCTAAGTGGCAATCAGACCATTTATTTTGTTTGATCACCTGTTTCCTTAATATCGTTTGAAAGTTCTATTCCATTTCCCCGCCATCCTTTCTTCTGGCATTCAACCCTTCCTCTGTCTGGCTTGTACTACTTACTGATTTGCAAATGTTGCATATAATTTAGTTGTGATTTTAAAGATTACATTAATAGGAAAAATGGTCTCCAGGACTTTCAAAGTTATCTTCTATGGCATGTTGTATTCATTTTTTGAATGTTCTCACTCAATTGGTATGCCTTTCTTTCCTAGCCTGCTACTCTTTCAGGTCTTGCTTTCAATAAGATTTTGGCTTCCTCTCATATGACTCCTTTCCACTTGTTATCTTGTCATTTTTTTTTCTTGCTAAATATAGTCATTGGACTATTGATAAGGCACCTATTTTATATCACAACTGAATCCTTCAAAATTACACAAATATATTTCATTTATACTTTTATTCATTTCACAAACTCTTAAAATATACCAGAGCTATATTGACCAGTAGGGATACAAGACACATGTATAATACTTGCCAAGAAAATTCACAAATAATTTCTAACCATGCACATCAGCCACAGTCCACACAGAACTGCTCCCTGTAGCACAGAGCAGATCCCCACCTCCTAGAAAAGTCTACAATAACATGTTTTCCAACCTTCTTCCCAAGCCAAAAGAAAGGAGGTGGGAGGGAGAAGAGAATCAGTATACTGTGTGTCAGAGCAGTGTGGATCTAAGAGGCAGTATCAGACATAGACTAGTGAAGAACAGAACCTGTGAATGTGATGAATCAAGTGTAATAAACTTATTGAAAGAAAATAATCAATGTGCACCATATAGACAGCTGAAAGGGGAAGGATATACAAAATGATGAGTTCCCTTAAAGAAAGAGTGTATGTGTCCAAAGAGCTAAGAGAATGAACTTAGGCAGAAGTATGCTGAATCTGTCAGCAATTTGTTTGGGAAACTTTTGGTATAAAAGCAAGGGTACGCATGAATCTTCCTAAGTAAACAAAGGAGGAAGAAGAGAATAAAGAAGAAAGTTGAGTCAAATGAAGGTAAAAATGCATAAATAAAGGAAACGATAAAGGACACATGTTTTTAATAAAAGGAAGAAAATTAAAAATCCACAAGCGTATTACTAATATAATGATCATCTACATATATATACACCTGTGTGTGTTCTCATATGTGGAGAGGAGGATAAGAATATAGAAAATTCTTTATCATTTTATATATATATAGTAAGTAAACATTATATATATATATTATATATATATATAAATTGGGTTAGTATTTGAATAAATTTTGTGAAATTTATACATTCAGGCTATTAATGAATTCAGATTCATAGCATGATGGAATAATGGACTACACCTACCAGTCTGTAAGTTTGAACTGCTTTTCAATTCCTTTTGTGTTCAGGTAACTTTGCAAAAACATATAAATGCGTAAGTAAAAGTAATCAATTAATACATAATGAACACATTTATTATGACCTCGTTATTGTAGTGTACAGGCAAAACTCTCATTCCATGAAGCATATGTCCAATTCAGCCTAGCCCTTTCAAATTCACAATCCCAAATTTTTCTAAACAACATTTTTCAAAAAGAGTTTTAATTTTTGCAAGAGTTAAATCAATCAAAATGCTAAACTTGGAAGAAAATGGTATACAGTACAAAAATAAAGGGATAATTAAGTATAATATTCTAGAATACTTAGAACTGTTTACTTCTTGCAGGCAATGATTTTTCCAAATAAAAGCTCAGGGTGAATTAATTGTTGTAAAATAAATACACAATCAAGCAAATAACATTTTATAATTCTGAATCAAGCATATAATGGAAACCATTTCAAAGATGCCTAATTCAAAGGAACTGGCAACTGGAAGTAGATTTGTGAATTAGCAAATGTGATGATCTGGCACTCTACATCTCCGGTTTTCACTGTTTAAAGCACACTATAGAAAAAACACACAGGAAATTAAATATATGCACCGTATGAAAAATTAAGCAGGTGGAGGAACAGGGAAGGGGAATGAGTGAGCAAGTCTAGTGGGAGCAGAAAAGCAGGGAAACTGGAGAAGGAAGAAGAGAGGGAAATGAAAAAAATATTTGAGTTCTCAGAAAATATAATTATCTTCTTTGTTCAACATCTTCTATTGATCACCATCAGTGTTGGCAACTAGCTTGAAGCTGTGATCCTGAATTGATATTTAATTAAAATCTAGTTCTATTTTAATAATATGGTAAACACATCACAATTCTGTTTGTAAATAACATCAGCAGATGAAGGATAAAAGAAGAATCAAAACTAAGTGGTAGGAAGTTTACAAAGAAGGCAAGGAGCGAATCATGCAGAGAAAAACAATAATTAAACTCTGCTTCCAATTTATTGTTATTGTGGCTTTTATTACGATTCTGCTTTAGTACAAAAGTTATTTTCTTTCTGTCTTATTTGTCTTGCCAAGGAGGTAAACAAGCCGAAATACCATTATAGTCCTCTTATCAGTAATATAACAGTGAAGTTTCCCTCAACAACTCACTCCCAACTCTCCATGGGCTGGGTTATTTTCTTGGTGGTCACCCTCAACTCCCTTTGAGTAAAATTTTTTCTCCAAATTCTTATGCCTAACTACATTAAAATACCAAGTAATGGGAGTTATACGTGAATTATCTAGGGAACCATTGTGCATCACAGATAGATTCCACCAGTCAGCCTAGCCAATTTCTTTGAAAAATCACCATAATTTCTAAGAATCCTGACAGATGCTACTTCATAGATATGGTACAGACTCCTAGGAGTCATTGTCATGCATATATGTTCATACTTATACATTGTATGTATGTGCATGTATAAAATGAGAAAATAATTTTTTTTGTAATTTGCAAACTTCTTTCTAAATTTGAAATAACTTTATGCCTATAATGTTCATCAGTATCATAAATCTGTGGGCATCAACCCAAAAGTGGGCTAAACCATGATTTCTTAGTGGCCTGAAATAGTTACATCTATGGCAAATCTTTGTGTTCTCCAAGCAGGAAAGACTTGCTAAATACCACAGCTTTTCTTTCTCTCCCAGTTATTGGGAAAAGTTCCTCATAAAAATAGAACCATTGAAATTTCTACTTATCTCCTTCTTCCCATCGATCTATTGTGCCTCAGTTCCAGAGTAAGAAAATCGTAAGCAAATAGAAATATCAAATGGATAGCCTCCATCCATTCAGGGTTGAAAGGAGCAGTTGGAAATGCCATCTAATCCGGTCATAAAGGGAATGAAATGCAAGTTTACTGAGAAAGCACAGTCAAATCATCTATCTCCATATGCTCTACCTCACCTAAGCGTCCCATCAGGCAAAGACTTCACAGAAGCTCCATGGATTTGCAGAAAGGGGAAGGAAAGCATCTGTCCCTCCCCTTTTCAGACTCCCATCTCTTCCAAAAGCATAGGGTCTAGTGCACTTCTGTGCACCACTATTCTGTTCCAAAATAAGCAGATCTTAAAAACCTAAGATTGCTGTACCAGGGGATTCTCAGGGTGAAAGGAATCACCTTTATCATTTGCATACATCTCAGAGATGTGTGTAGCAAAGCGTCTGCACAGGCAGTAGCAAGAGGAGAGGCTTGTTTTACTTAGTTATTCTATTCTTGAACTAGCCAAAAAATTCAGAAAAAGAACATTGAAGGGGCCAAAGGGACGATTTTCCTTTCTCCAAGAGAAGGAAGACTGGCAGAAGGAAAGTAAAGCCAGAGCTCCAGCTCCTCTGCAGCTAGGCACACTCTAATTACTTGAATGGAAAGAAGCACACCAATGCCAGAAACATAAAACAGACAGAATAAATTCAAACACTTAAGAAAAGGATGTGATTTGGCTAAATTATTATTTCTGCCTTTCTACACTTCCAACCCACTTTAATTCAAGCAGTTCACATCTGGTGTTTTATATGAAGTCAGGAAGAAAACCTCATTGAACTGATGCAGAGCAGCTCTAGGCTGGGAACTAGGCCCATGTGCTCACAGAGGTAGAGAAAACCACAGAGCAGACTGGCCTGCCAGGCTCCAGTTTTCAGAGCCCAGGATTTGCACCTTGAGTACCTTCATTTCAGTTAGAAGAAATTTAAAAAGAAGAAATAAAATGTTTATAGTAAGTAAAAATCATACTGGACCCACAATATTAAGGAGTGATGACCTTATTATTCTGCTTTGACCTCTAACAAATTAGGATGCTATTTTTTATATTCTTTTAGAGTATCCTTACTTTTGTATTCAAAGTTTAGAAAGAGATTTAATTTTTAGTCATAAAACTTTTAAGGCTGTAATTACAAAGTTAGAGTTGAGATAGTCTACGTACTGCATAAATCTGTAGGTCAAAACAAAATATAGCCATATGGAAGCTTGACCCACTGTACTCTCTACCTACATTGTGTTAAAATGAGCTCTGATAGCACCATGGGTCTCTACTAATGTTTAAAGTTGTCAAGCACAAACAAAATAACTGAAGGAAAACACTATGTTCCCAGTAACATTTTTCAAAAATCTAGGTGCATAATTTGAAAAACTAGACTGATGCATGGTATTCCCTCAAGAACTAAAAGGAGAATTTCTGCCCTAGAAAATTCCATCTCTAATCTTACTCAGAAGGCTTGCTGCCAACATCTTGTATTTTTCTGTCCAAGTTTTATTCCCATTTATAAATGAGTATTTCAAAGTGATTTATCAGAAGCTCCTTAATTCTGAGTCCAATCTGAGCTGATAAGATAGGCACCATAAATTTGTGAGTACTCCTGGGGTATTTCCCAGTTTAGCCTGGCTTCAAGTTGAGATCCTTTTGTGAGTTAGCTCTCATTATTTTCTTCAATTCTCAGGGATCAGTCAGAGCTTCAGTTCTTATTGCCTATATTCCCTTTAGAGGAGTTCTGAGTTATTTCAGATTACTCTCTGTTTGCCCAAATTAAAACACACACACACACACACACACACACACACAAATTTTTATTTTCCTCAGGATGTCAGTATTACACGTACATCTGATCAGTCAGGGACACATTTCATACTCTGCATGATAATGGTCCTGTATAAAGAGAGGGTCAGCCGGTCCCACTTCCTCCCAAAATCTGAACTGTATGTGAAGCCACTGCCAAAAATGGATGGTGAATTCTGTGATCGGGGGACTTGTCAAGGCCTTGGCTGGGAGAGGAGAAAACATGGTTCAAGCTTTAAGCATGGGCAGGAGGGGATGAAGAAACAATTGGACTACAATAGATGTGTTTATTGGATGTGCAAGAGGCAGGGAGTATTACAGTAATTGCAGGACCTGGTGAGAGGTAATAAAGGGAGCAAGTGAAGTAATCCATAGAATGCATAATGCATTGGTCAAGTAATCACACAGGTAAGTGCACAAAGGAAAGGTATCATGGTATTTATGAAAAGCAAGCTCCTAGTTAGACATACCTCTTTAAAGATGTTGCTGATGGCTGGACAATCTTCAAAACCCAAAATACCTACATGCATGACTCCTATTAATCATCAATTCAGTCTTGCAAACTGCAGCTTTACTTCTTACCTTTGTTTTCCACCAAAAGCTTTGGAGTCTCTAGGATTTTTCAATTCTTGGAATCTGAATTCTTTCAAAAAATAATGGCACTACAAAAGTATATTCACTTTAGCAATTGTCTTCCATCCTATTTACTAATGATGAGAAAGCATCCAGACATTATAGAAAATGTGACCATGACCCTAAATGAATTAAATCAGCATTATTCAATAATATGAAACATACCCTGTGGCTACAAATGTGTTTGTCTTTCTTTACAGCTCCATTAGTTTGGACTTGAACTTCAGCCCTTTGAAAATGTCAGTCCTACATAGGTTGTAGAGATAGTCAAATTTCTTATCTTTGATTTATTAATATGAATCCAGTCATGAATTGGTTTGAATTCACAACCAAGGGCATTATGTACCAGCACATTTTCGAAAGATGGAGTAGAGATGAGACAGAGCTGAAGATAGCAATTGGAAATGGATGTTATTATAGATAAATGAAATAGAAATCTTGTATTATTTACACATCTGCACAGCAAAGAACTTTTTAAGAAGATCATGAATATCTCATTAAGGAAATATTTTTGATACTTTCTTAAAGAAAATGTCCCTAAAACCACTTTTAGTTACCTTGTAATCTCTATAGCATGTATCATAGATTCTACTCTAGACTTGATATTTGTTTAGAGTTACCTTCAGAAAATAGAATTGTTGAAAGGTGATTGTCAAGGCTTAAATCAAGGGTAAACTCTTCGAGTTTGAAAGAACAATCACAGATTTTCATTCTATTAATGGATATAAAAACTGCAGAATACCATACACAGCTTGGCTCAAGTGTTAATTGCATAGAATAGAAACAGCAGATCGGGGTCTGAGGGACATGGGAACAAGCTATGAAGAAAAGAAGAGAGCAAAACGTCGAGTCAGAAGGAAAACAGGAATGTAAGTACGTTGATATGACAGAAAGTTAAAAAATGAAATTAAAATGTACAAGAAGGCAGATCATTTTTCCTTCACTTTTTAACATTTCCTTGTTCTGCCATGGCCTCTGATGTCGTAAAAACTATGCTCCTGTATTTAAACTTTGCAAGTACAGAGAGGCTTGAGAGTTCGTTGTTTAAAAATGAAAACAAAAGTTAAGCAAAACTTGACCAAATATTGAAAAGAGATTTCACTTCAATTTAAAATAGTACCTAATTCATCCCTGCTGATTTTTCATTCATGTTGGCAAGGTTAATTTGTGTCTCATATTATTACACTCTTTACTCACTATTTTTGCAAAGAAATAAAAATAAATGCAATCTCACCTTTGAAGAGTGATAATTATGTTTCTGTCACTTATATGAAAGACCTTAGTAACTCTCTCCTGCTTGAGACTTTTTGAGTTATGGGTCTTTCACCTTCATGACAGAAAGATAATAACCATACTTCACAGGTGAGGCATTCTGCGATTGTGAATGTGAAGATAGACTCCCAGTTTCTCTTGGCAAAATATCCTCCACTGGAGGTTGGAAGAATCAGCCTACTCATTCAAGGCGCTGATTCCTCAGGGAGGTATTCTTTTCAACAGATAACAGTTTGTGGATTGAAAAACCCAAGATTATCTGAGAACGGAAAATGGAAACACATATACACACACAAATGTGTATATATACACATGGTTATACATAAGCATACATAATCTATTAATTTAAATAATATAAATATATGTGACATATATATATATATATATATGAAAATAAGCTTCAATCATGGTACCATTATATATGGCCTCACAGCAGGCCTTATATTGTCAACATAATACCTTTTTCTCCATGACAGTCCACTAAATAATTGAAGATGTTAATATGCTTATAACCTTAAGCATAATTTCGTAATTATCTCATAACTGGGATACAAAATAGGACTTTTGTAAAGATTAAATGAAATTATTCACCTATCATATCAACAAACTGACACATGATAAAAATAATTTAATTGCTATATTATATCATTTCTTCAGACAGAATGACTTTGTTCTATCGCAAAGATTTCATGGAAGAAATTAGGCTTTTAATTACATTTAAAAAGTGATAAACAACCTACTTGTTAGGTTCAACCAGTAAATTGTGTGGCACAAAACAAATTTAAAATTTTATGATATGGGAGAAATTTAAAGAGTCAATTTAACATACTAAACCATAATAGATCTGGGAGGAACCTCATTCTGAATTTTGGGTAAATTTCATTTTAAAAACCAAGATTATTCCTTACCAAATATTCAATGTGCTTCTCCTTCCCTTTTATTTCCCAGCTTCCTTGTATTTAGGATGAGGTCATGTAATTATTTCTGGCCAATTGTTAATAACCTCATATGTATGCTATTGCTGGTACAAGAGATTTAAGAGTGGTTGAGCTCTTCAAACTCTCCCAGCCATAAGATGGTATGTCTTATAAGAAAATAACAGGGTCTTTGGATGGAAACAGCCCGGATTTCTCAAATATGGTCAGAGATTTCAACACCGCTATTTCAATAACTGAGAGAACAAGTAGACGTAAAAGCAATTTTTAAAAATCATAAGGACTACTTTGAAGAAAACACTGTCTTGATCTAATAACTTGTTCTAACTAACTTGACATAACAATTCTACCCAGTAACAGCAAAAAAAAAAAAAATTCCTTTAATACATCTGGAGTATTTAGCAATCTAGAAAAATTTCTGTTACATAAAAGAAATCTAAATAATTGGAAAAGTGTGTAAACCACACTTTTTTTTAAAGTTAGAAGCTAATAACAAAATGATAAATAGCCAATCCCTTCATATTTATAAACTAAATAATATAATTCTAAATAACTGATGGGTAAAAATAAAATGTAAAAATCAAATAAATTTTAAAAATACTTTGAACTGAATCAAAATAAAAAATAAAACATATTAAAAGTTGTGGAATGCAGCCAGAGTAGTATTGAAATGGTAAACATAACATTTATTTACCGTATTAAATAACTGTATTACAATAGAATAAAGTTTTCAAAATTGATGACTTTTCTTTCCATCTTAAAAATCTTTAAAAAAAATAGAAATGTAAAGCACACACAAAAAGAAGAAAATAATAAAGACGAGATCAGAAATCAATGAAATAGAAAACAGAAAAACAATTAAAACAATAAAATCTGGTTATTTGGGGAAGTCTATAAAACTGATAAAAAACTAAACATACCATTAAGAAATGAAAGATAGAGACATAAATTACCAATGTGAAAAATGACAGAGATGGTGACACTATATCTTATAAAGATATTTGTAGAGAAATAATGAAATATCAACAAATATGTGCCACTTAAAAAAAAAAAAACTTTTTGCAAACACTCGACCACTTCCTTCAGTGCCAGTAATTTTGACAATCAATATAAAATGTAAAAACTATTTAACTGACACAAACTATCAAAGCTCACTCAAGAAGAAATAGATAACCTATATAGCCCTTTATCTTTTTTAAAGAAATTAAATTTGTAGTTAAAAACATTTCCCCACAGAACACTTAATCCATAAGACCTTGCTAGTGAATTTTAGAAAATATTTAAGAAAAAAATAATATGAATTTTACATAAACTCTTCTAGAAAAAGGGAGAGAGAATACTTCCCAGTTAATTCTACAGGGGCAGCATATTATGGTATCAAAATTGGGCAAAGACATTGTCTTAATCCACGTCGTGTTGTTATAAAATAATAGCTAAGGCTGGGTAATTTATAAGGATAAGTTTATTTAGATCATCATTATGCAGGTTGGGAATTTCAAGAAGCATTGTGTTGGTATTGGCTAAGTTTCTGGTAAGGGTTGTGTGCTATTTCAAAACACGGCAGTGAAGGTCAAAGTGGAAGTGGATATTTACAAAGAGATCACATGGTAAGAAAAGGAAGCCAGAAAGAGAAATCAAGCAAGGAAGTCAGGCTCCAACAATCTGCTCTCTTGGGAACTAATTAATTCCCATGACAGAAAAACTCACTCACCACCACCTCCCCTAACCCCCACCTTGGGAATCTGTCCCATGACCCAAACATCTCTCACTGAGCCTTACTTCCCAACGCTGCCACACGGAAGATCAAATTTCAGCATAAGTTTCCGTGGGGACAAACCATATCCAAACCATAGAAGACATTAAAAAAAAAAAAAAAAAAAAAAAAAAACCTATAGGCCTTTAACTCTTATGAACATAGATGTAAAAACTGTTTGAAATTTTTAAAAAAATCTAATATAATATAACAATATATATAAAAGAGAATACATTACAACCAAGTTGATTTTATCCCAGGAATGGAAGATAAGCTTAGTGTCTTAAGATCAGTCAATGTAATTGACCATAGTAACAAACTAAAAATGAAAAGTGTATGATCATCTCAATAAATGCAAACAATATTAATTTGACAAAATTCAAAATGCATTTCTCATCAGAAAATCTTAGCAAACTAGAATAAAACAGTAGGAAAACCTATAACTAACAGCATGTTTCATGATGAAAGCATGAATCATTTTTATCTAAGAACCTTAATAAGACAAGAATGTTCACGCTTACCACATTTATTCAATGTTTTTCCATAGATTCTAGCCACCACAATGGATCAACAGAAAGGAGTTTTAAAAACATCCTTAATGGAAAGGAAGAAATAAAGTGTTTGTTTTTTGAGACAGAGTTTCACACTTGTGGCCCAGGCTGGAGTGCAATGGTGTGATCTCAGTTCATTGCAACCTCTGCATCCCAGGTTTAAGCAATTCTCCTTCCTTGGCCTCCCGAGTAGCTGGGGTTATAGGCATGCACCACCAAGCCTGGTTAATTTTCTATTTTTAGTAGAGACAGGGTTTCACCGTGTTGTCAGGCTGGTCTCAAACTCTTGACCTCAGGTGGTCCACCCACCCCGGCCTCCCAAAGTTCTGGGATTACAGGCATGAGCCACTGCACCTGGCTGGGTGTTTTTTTTTTTTTTTTTTTTTTTTTTTTTTTTGAAGACAATATGACCATCCATGGGAAAAAAAAAAAAACACTATATGAACTTTATTTTAAAAGCACTAGAATTATTAAGTTTAGCAAGATTACAGGATACAAGATCAATATACAACAGTCAATTGCATTCCTATATTCTAGCAACAATCAGAAATTGGAGGGGGGCGGAGCAAGATGGCCGAATAGGAACAGCTTCAGTCTCCATCTCCCAGCGCGAGCGACACAGAAGACCGGTGATTTCTGCATTTTCAACTGAGGTACTGGGGTCATCTCACTCGGGAGTGCCGGACAATCGGTGCTGGTCAGCTGCTGCATCCCGACCAGCGAGAGCTGAAGCAGGGCGAGGCATCGCCTCACCTGGGAAGCGCGAGGGGGAAGGGAGTCCCTTTTCCTAGCCAGGGGAACTGAGACACACAACACCTGGAAAATCGGGTAACTCCCACCCCAATACTGCGCTGTAACACCGGCACACCGGAGATTATATCCCACACCTGGCCGGGAGGGTCCCACGCCCACGGAGCCTCTCTCCTTGCTAACACAGCAGTCTGCGGCAATCTAACCGCAAGGCAGCAGCGAGGCTGGGGGAGGGGCGCCCGCCATCGCTGAGGCTTAAGTAGGTAAATAAAGCCACTGGGAAGCTCGAACTGGGTGGAGCTCACAGCAGCTCAAGGAAACCTGCCTGTCTCTGTAGACTGCGCCTCTGGGGACAGGGCTCAGCTAAAGGAGCAGAAGCCTGTGAAACGCGAACGACTCTGACAGCTTTGAAGAGAGCAGTGGATCTCCCAACACGGAGGTTGAGATCTGAGAAGGGGCAGTCTGCCTGCTCAAGTGGGTCACTGACCCCTGAGTAGCCTAACTGGGAGACATCCCCCACTAGGGGCAGTCTGACACCCCACACCTCACAGGGTGGAGTACACCCCTGAGAGGAAGCTTCCAAAGCAAGAATCAGACAGGTGCACTCGCTGTTCAGCAATATTCTATCTTCTGCAACCTCTGCTGCTGATACCCAGGCAAACAGGGTCTGGAGTGGACCTCAAGCAATCTCCAACAGACCTATAGCTGAGGGTCCTGACTGTCAGAAGGATAACTATCAAACAGGAAGGACACCTATATCAAAACCCCATCAGTACGTCACCATCATCAAAGACCAGCGACAGATAAAACCACAAAGATGGGGAAAAAGCAGGGCAGAAAAGCTGGAAATTCAAAAAATAAGAGCGCATCTCCTCCTGCAAAGGAGCACAGCCCATCGCCAGCAACAGATCAAAGCTGGTCAGAGAATGATTTTGATGAGAGGAGAGAAGAAGGCTTCAGTCCATCAAACCTCTCAGAGCTAAAGGAGGAATTACGTACCCAGCGCAAAGAAACTAAAAATCTTGAAAAAAGAGTGGAAGAATTGACAGCTAGACTAATTAATGCAGAGAAGGTCATAAACGAAATGACAGAGATGAAAACCATGACACGAGAAATACGTGACAAATGCACAAGCTTCAGTAACCGACTCGATCAACTGGAAGAAAGAGTATCAGCGATTGAGGATCAAATGAATGAAATGAAGCGAGAAGAGAAACCAAAAGAAAAAAGAAGAAAAAGAAATGAACAAAGCCTGCAAGAAGTATGGGATTATGTAAAAAGACCAAATCTACGTCTGATTGGGGTGCCTGAAAGTGAGGGGGAAAATGGCACCAAATTGGAAAACACTCTACAGGATATCATCCAGGAGAACTTCCCCAACCTAGCAGGGCAGGCCAACATTCAAATTCAGGAAATACAGAGAACGCCACAAAGATACTCCTCCAGAAGAGCAACTCCAAGACACATAATTGCCAGATTCACCAAAGTTGAAATGAAGGAAAAAATCTTAAGGGCAGCCAGAGAGAAAGGTCGGGTTACCCACAAAGGGAAGCCCATCAGACTGACAGCAGATCTCTCAGCAGAAACTCTACAAGCCAGAAGAGAGTGGGGGCCAATATTCAAAGTTCTGAAAGAAAAGAATTTTAAACCCAGAATTTCATATCCAGCCAAACTAAGTTTCATAAGTGAAGGAGAAATAAAATTCTTTACAGATAAGCAAATGCTTAGAGATTTTGTCACCACCAGGCCTGCCTTACAAGAGACCCTGAAGGAAGCCCTAAACATGGAAAGGAACAACCGGTACCAGCCATTGCAAAAACATGCCAAAATGTAAAGACCATCGAGGCTAGGAAGAAACTGCATCAACTAATGAGCAAAATAACCAGTTAATATCATAATGGCAGGATCAAGTTCACACATAACAATATTAACCTTAAATGTAAATTGACTAAATGCTCCAATTAAAAGACACAGACTGGCAAACTGGATAAAGAGTCAAGACCCATCAGTCTGCTGTCTTCAGGAGACCCATCTCACATGCAGAGACATACATAGGCTCAAAATAAAGGGATGGAGGAAGATCTACCAAGCAAATGGAGAACATAAAAAAGCAGGGGTTGCAATCCTAGTCTCTGATAAAACAGACTTTAAACCATCAAAGATCAAAAGAGACAAAGAAGGCCATTACATAATGGTAAAGGGATCAATCCAACAGGAAGAGCTAACTATCCTAAATATATATGCACCCAATACAGGAGCACCCAGATTCATAAAGCAAGTCCTTAGAGACTTACAAAGAGACTTAGACTCCCATACAATAATAATGGGAGACTTCAACACTCCACTGTCAACATTAGACAGATCAACGAGACAGAAAGTTAACAAGGATATCCAGGAATTGAACTCATCTCTGCACCAAGCGGACCTCATAGACATCTATAGAACTCTCCACCCCAAATCAACAGAATATACATTCTTCTCAGCACCACATCACACTTATTCCAAAATTGACCACATAATTGGAAGTAAAGCACTCCTCAGCAAATGTAAAAGAACAGAAATTATAACAAACTGTCTCTCTGACCACAGTGCAATCAAACTAGAACTCAGGACTAAGAAACTCAATCAAAACCGCTCAACTACATGGAAACTGAACAACCTGCTCCTGAATGACTACTGGGTACATAACGAAATGAAAGCAGAAATAAAGATGTTCTTTGAATCCAATGAGAACAAAGATACAACATACCAGAATCTCTGGGACACATTTAAAGCAGTGTGTAGAGGGAAATTTATAGCACTAAGTGCCCACAAGAGAAAGCAGGAAAGATCTAAAATTGACACTCTAACATCACAATTAAAAGAACTAGAGAGGCAAGAGCAAACACATTCAAAAGCTGGCAGAAGGCAAGAAATAACTAAGATCAGAGCAGAACTGAAGGAGATAGAGACACAAAAAACCCTCCAAAAAATCAATGAATCCAGGAGTTGGTTTTTTGAAAAGATCAACAAAATTGACAGACCGCTAGCAAGGCTAATAAAGAAGAAAAGAGAGAGGAATCAAATAGACGCAATAAAAAATGATAAAGGGGATATCACCACCGACCCCACAGAAATACAAACTACCATCAGAGAATACTATAAACACCTCTACGCAAATCAACTAGAAAATCTAGAAGAAATGGATAATTTCCTGGACACGTACACTCTTCCAAGACTAAACCAGGAAGAAGTTGAATCCCTGAATAGACCAATAGCAGCCTCTGAAATTGAGGCAACAATTGATAGCCTACCCACCAAAAAAAGCCCAGGACCAGATGGAGTCACAGCTGAATTCTACCAGAGGTACAAGGAGGAGGAGATAACTTCTTAGTGTAGACAGCTTTAGATCACTCTGTCCCTCATGTAAGCTTCAGTGAGATCTTTCTCACTCCTTTGTATGTAGTAGTTCACATTTTAATGGTACCCAATAACATTTCTTGGTTGATGATCCAGTGTATATTAGCCTAATCATATTGTTAAATAATTTTCCTTGGTCTCTAAATACTCTTCTATCCTAAATTATTCCCAAGATACAACACATCAACTACAATAGAAAGAAATTTAACTGCAAGGGAAAATTCTCAAAAGCCTATAGCACCAGTTTTCACATTATTCACATTTCCTTCTTGGTGGTCAGCACATCGGCTTCAGTTGTGAATCATTCTATATGAATATTAAAATACTTATGTTTATTTTTATTCTGAGTGCTTTAATGTCACTGAATTTTACGATCAAAACATGTTTCATGGGGTGGGACATGTTCCTTCTCTCTTTTAATAGAGGAACAGAATATTCTGAAGAGTTTGGATGACTAACCTAAAGTCATACGTCAATTAAACAAGGTGTTCCATTTTGAACTAAGCTTTCCTGACAGTACTGCTTGGGGTTCATGCTGCATTTTAATATAGCTCTTAAATATGTATGAAATAATTCTTAGCTTGCCATGCTGGGTTGCTTGTCCAGAGTCTCCATTCATCTCAATCTTTGCATGCCTGATGTCCTATCATTTCCTCTCTAAGTTGCAGTTTAAAATTATCAGTAAAAATGCATTGTGCATATTGAACCAAATACATAATCAAATTTGAATAAATATCCTAACAGAATCAAACTTTCTTCTTTTCATGTTGGTAACATTTGGCAACATTTAGTCTTTGGGATATTGGATCATTAGTTTGTTGTTTGCTTTGAATATTTGCTCCCGAACATTGTACTGTGAATACTTTCTCACTATTTACTTGTGACTAAAGTCATGAAGAGAATAACTGATTTGTATTTTTAGAATTTTAATGGACAGATGATATTTCTAGACATTATAAAGCCATTTTCTATTGTGGACCAATAATTTTAGTGCTAATTGCCACAAATAAATTCACTTGAGAACATGTTTATAATTTTTTTTTTTTTTTTGAGATGGAGTCTTGCTCTGTTGCCCAGGCAGGAGTGCAGTGGTCGGATCTCAGCTCACTGTAAGCTCCACCTCCCAGGTTTACACCATTCTGCTGCCTCAGCCTCCCGAGTAGCTGGGACTACAGGCGCCTGCCACCTTGCCTGGCTAGTTTTTTGTATTTTTTAGTAGAGACGGGGTTTCACTGGGTTAGCCAGGATGGTATCGATCTCCTGACCTCGTGATCTGCCTGTCTCAGCCTCCCAAAGTGCTGGGATTACAGGCTTGAGCCACCGCGCCCGGCACGTGTTTATAATCTTATAGAAAATCTGCACCCCACCCATCCTGGTAATGATATGTACATATCACAAATTCCTATAACCACTGACATTTTTCCATGTTATTATCTGTTAGTAGTATATTTAAGACATGACACAGTGAGTGGAAGAGTCCATAAATTGAAGACAGGAAGCCCATAAGACATCTACTTGATATGTCATCCAGAATAACAACATCAACATACAAAAAACAGCCTATTGAAGCATAAAATATGGCTGTGGATTGCACTGATTGAATTTCAGCAAAAAAGAGACATTAACTTAAAAAATCATCTCTAAATTGTTAGGTTCTATCATCAGGAGAATGAATAACTAAAATGTGATAGATATTTACTATGGACTACTATGCAATGATTACTATAAAGACACATGCACACGTATGTTTACTGCAGCACTATTTACAATAGCAAAGACTTGGAACCAACCCAAATGCCCATCAATGATAGACTGTATAAAGAAAATGTAGCACATACACACCACAGAATACTATGTAGCCATAAAAAAGGATGAGTTCATATCCTTTGCCAGGTCATGGATGAAGCTGGGAACCATCATCCTCAGCAAACTGACACTGGAACAGAAAACCAAACACTGCATGTTCTCACTTGTAAGTGAGAATTGAACAATGAGAACACATGGACCCAGGGAGGGGAACATCACACGTCGGAGCCTGTCTGGGGATACTGGGAAAGGGGAGGGAGATCATTAGTACAAATACCTAATACATGCGGGGCTTAAAACCTAGATGATGGGTTGATGGTAGACATGGGTGTGGCAAACCAACATGGCACATGTATAACTATGTAACAAACCTGCATTTTCTGCATATGTATCCCAGAACTTAAAGTAAAATAAAATTTAAAAAAGCAATGAACTGGCTGTGTATGCAATGCCATGCTCAATTCTTAAAATGTAGATTCTAGGAAGAGGAGTAAGAACTAGAACTATGTGAATACCATTGAGGTAAATTAAAAACACATTGATGTACACTTATAAACAGACATACAATGTGCAAAGGAAATTTACATATCCAAAGTCATATATTGGTCACATTTGAATGGATTTTTCTGTGGAATAGGGGAAATTGAGTGGGGGTCAAAGATGAAGGAAAAAATGAAAGAAAAATATTTTAAATTACTTAGAGCCTTATATGGACTCAGGATGACAGCGTGTCAATAGTTGAGGATTAGGAGGATTATAATTAATTCAGTTCTTTTTACCAGTAGGGTAAATCTGCATAACAATGTCGCCCTTCTGGAAAGACTACTGAATTGAGAGCAGAACACTTGACTTTCATATTTTCTCTGCCATATTTGCTATGCTGCTGCCTGGCAGTGCAAATTTGACTAAGCCATATCAGTTTTTGGACCTGAATTTCATGTCTCCAATTGCAGGTATTTGATAGCATGCTCCGCAAAATATCTTCTGGCTTTAAACTTTGATATGAACATGTTAGTTTATTTATACATGCAGCAAGAGTTACACACATATATATGATTACTAGAAGCAATATAGTTAATATTTATTGGGGAAAACAAGGCTGGATAGAAGCTCTTTTCTCTTTTGTCAATATTAGGCAAAGAGACTTCCTATCCTGCCTATGACAAAACCCCTGCTGATATACTTTTTGGGTGCCTATCCTTTGATGGTACTCTTGTGAAAGCAGTAGAATATGTATTGTTGAGGTAGGTTATGGTTATGTACAAGGATCAGGCATTTTCCATCCTAGGCATTCTAACCCAGAGACTGGATTAGAACTTTAGGAATTGTTCACTATTGCAAATAAGCTGTCAGAACAGATTTGCCTTCTGGATGCACTCCTTGTGCCTCACTGCTCCCTGCTTTGTCATTCATCTCTGATACCAGAATCTGGCTTTCTTATCTACCTGACTCTTTCACTTGTCGCTATTACCTTTGTATAGTTCTAGCATGGATGGAATGCTTCGTAGGCATATTTGGTGGTGGTTGATTGCAGCTGCTACTCCCTAAAAGCTTCTATAAAGGAAAGAACTGAATCCGTATCTACTGCCCTGTAGTTCTTCACTGCTCCATATCCCTTTGCTTCCACTACACCACCCCAGTTCATTTTGGCATTCTGGTCTTTGTTGGGTTAAGAGATATAGAACAGGTACTTGGTAACACTAATGAAACTGTCTCACTGTCGTTCAAATCTTGAATTGGACTAAGTTATATCAGTAATTCCCATTTGTCACATTCCAGTAACACCAATGTGCTTCCACCTTCTTGGTGCAAGAAAAACATGTTTGATATATGACTGGTACTACTTTCTTTTAAATAAGTCTTTTCTAGATAAGATGTTATCATCCTCATGTTTTCTTTTTTGTTATTTCTTCCTTTTATGTTTTTTCCGAGATGGAGTCTTGCTCTGTTACCCAGGCTGGAGCGTAGAGGCAGGATCTCAACTCACTGAAACCTCCTCCTCCTGGGTTCACACAATTCTCCTGTCTCAGCCTCCTGAGTAGCTGAGATTACAGGTGTGCTCCAACCACCACATCCTGCTATTTTTGTTGTTGTTGTTGTTGAGATGGGGTTTTACAATGTTGGCCAGTCTGGTCTTGAACTCCTGACCTCAAGTGATCTGCCAGTCTCAGCCTCCCAAAGTGCTGGGATTATAGACTTGAGCCACTGCACCTGGCCTCATACTCATATTTTTGAAAATAATTTTAAAGGGCCTTGAATATTGTAACTTTACAATATTTTTTTGAGGATTTATTTTCCTCTTGACAGCTTTCTTTCATTTCTTTGTGTGTGTGTGTGTGTGCAAAATCTGTCCTCCCCCATTATTAGAGAGTAGGGAGAGGACTTCTGATTTTAGCAGCATGGAAGACTGATATAATATTGACCTCCTACTATTAGAAATAAAAAAATAAGCCCATAGAAACAAAATGAAATACAACAAAATTTAAATACCTGAACGCTGTGCTAAAGAAACAAAAAAAGAAAAGAAAACATAAATATCCACGTTAGAGATTAAAGCCAAAGGAGTAAGCATCCATGCTGATGTCACAGCAAACTGGGGTCCAGAACTGCTGGTCATATGGCCTAAGGCCAAGGGCTGAGGTTCTTATATTTGTATTGGGACAGGAGATGGGAGCCTTCACTTACAGAAAGCAGGGAGCTGGCATTGAGACTCAAATCTAAAGCAGGACCCTGGAAGCACTGCCCGGTCAGTGAAATTCTGTACGCTCTGCTTAAAGCCCTGGAGGTGGAGTGAGTCTCCCATAAGTAATCAAAGCCACAAGTTGTACCATGTTTGGATTACGTGACCAAATTTATATTTTTGGCATGGGGTGAAAATCTTTAGGCCAAGAAATTAATTGTAAAAATTAGTCCCATACTGATAAAACCTATGAATTTTTCTGTAGAAGCAAACACATCACCACTCCATAGGGAATCTTATACAACCCAGGCTACACAGAACTCCCAGAGTTAAAATAATCCCTGGTAAAAATAACAAACCACAGGAGGAAATGATTCACTGCAGAGAGTCAGAAGTTACCTAGCAAGAACTTGGGGGAAAAATATGAAAGATATTATAAAATACTTATGCTTAAAGTGATTAAAGGGATAAAAAAAAGCAAAATAAAGGAACAGAATGTAATGAGATTTAAAAGCAAGCAAGGACTAAAGAGGGAAGGCAGCCTGTGAGCCCTCATATATTAAAATGTTTTATGTTCTTCCCCATGTTTTGTCATATACAACTATATAATCATGTTTGTATTATAACCTTCTGATTTTATATATCTCACAGGGATCAAATACCTTTTAACAAATGCCAATAAAATCGAATCCCTATATAGTAAAATTATTCCAAGTTCATCTAATTATTACAAATAATCAAATTAACCAAGTTAAATAATTTTTTCTTATAATGAAGATTGTTTCATTACTTACAGTAATGAAAAATGTCTAAGAAAGGTATCATCATTTTAAAGATCCAAGTTTTCTATATTTATTTCTTTGGAGCAAAATTTCACAAACGAAGTGTTTAATCAGAGGCTATGTATTTATATTCCCAATACCACAATACAATAAATTATTTACCTTATTGCACAAAGTAAGTGATGTTTTATGTATTTTAAAATAAAGTCTCATGGACACTGGAATTTTTTTAAGGCCCCTCAACTACAAGCACTGCCTTTAATAGTCTTTTAGTGAGCGTTTTATATTTTATTTCATATTCAACTCTTTGGTTCTAAATTCAGTGCTGTGATTACGACTTGTCTCAGTTGAATTTCAATGCTAGCCTTTCCTATTGTCTCCTAAATACTCAGTTTCTTACTTCTGTGAAGTAGATTTCTCATACCTTATAGAATTCCAATCAACATTTCTCAGGACACTTTGCATTCTTTCAAAGCCTTTCTTCCAAAGTTAAGAACGCTTGCATTGTTTCTCTCCATAAGCAGTGTACTCTCTTGAGCATTTCAAATCAAATAATAAGTTGGTAACTAGATTCGAGATGCTTCTAAGCTTCAATCTGATTTATCATACTTGGCTGAATTTTTAGGAAAAGTTCCAGGAGAAAACATAAATGCAAAACAAAAAAAAAATTTAAAGCCTTGTCTTTTCATAAAGACTAGCAAAAGCTCTTAAAAAAAGAAAATAATGTGGCATGAGGACAGAACTTTTATTATTTTTTATAATGAAATTGTCAGTATCCCAATCAGTATCAGTGTAATTAAAATCTTCTGTGGTCGATATTTCAGCCTTTCTCTGGTTGTTCATTGTTAGTCTTAAGAAAAGTGACTCCCTTCACTTTCACTAGGTTATTTTTATATAGAAAGTGCCATTTCCAAGACGAAGTGGATTCCAGTTTTTGAGAAAGAGAGCTAGAGAGACAGGGAAGGAGGAGGGAGGGACAGAAGGGGAGATAGAGAGATTAGACATCACAATTAACAGACTGGTTTTCACCACTAATTACATTCCCTGGATACTTGTTCAATTCACCACACATTTGTTTTTTTTTTTTTTTTTCTGAATAAACATGAAAAAGAAGACTGGTTTAGTCTGCATTTAAAGCATTTCGTACATTACAATGATCACATGCTACAGGATTTGTAAGTGCTCAAAGATATGTTTGTTCACAGCTAGGGACGTAAAGCTGACATAAAGAAATGAAATCCAGTTTCTGTCTTCAAGATACTTACACTCTTGTGTAAAGTCAAGATAATACTAGTAGGAAAAACAATACATTATGCTGGTTGTTTTCTTTATCTGTAGGATGTCAAACAACCAAATCATGGTGTTAATTTTTTCCTGTTCAAAGGACTTGGTTTATTTAAACTCTGTGTTGGCTTTGCATGTCACATAGCCTTTCTTACTCTATCATCAGAGGACACAAATCTGTAGCCTGAAGATGTTTTGTGAGACTTACAGAATAATACTCAAAATTTTGAATTTGTTGTCAACAGTTAAAAATTGGGAAAATGGTAAAAAAATTCCAGATTTCTGAATTTTCTTAAACATGCCAATGATCCACTGACAGTGAACCTACGATTCCATATAGGAACAGTGAACGTTAGAGAAGTAGGGACTGCCTTTTCAAGTTGGGTTTACAGTTTCCAATTACCTAGAATTCCCACTTAGCCTGCTTTATTTACTCATTTATATTAATTGTTTACATTTATTAATTCATAAACCTTACCTAGAGTCACTTGAAGATTTTTCAAAAGTATAGGAACCCATATCTTCTTAATACTGGATCTTGCTCACAAAGGTTTAAATTTATGGGTCCATTAGGATGTGGTCACTGTGGTATGTGTGTAGGTGCATGTGTGCATCCAAAACCAAAAAAAGCAGGTAGTTCTACTGTATAACCATAGCAGAGAACCATTGCCGTGGTATTTGAGGTTTTATCTGCTGTTTTACAGTTTCAATAATTTAAACATTTAAAAAAGTATATTTCTTTCTATTCTGTTTTTTTGTCTGGATTTTAATTTTGTGGCACTAATCTGGAACATAAACCATACCGCCTAGTGTTTGTTGAAACTAGAAAAAGTGTGCCACTTTATATGAACCAGGATTTGGTCACAGCTTGACTGCCCGGAACCTTGTTCTGTTTTCTTTTTGTACCCAGAGATGGCTGGGCTCAAGGGGAATAATTACAGTTAATCAAACTCATGGAAAATTTGTTTATTGATTTACAGGGAAAAAGTTTAAAATAAAAATAGAACTTCCAAACAGAAAGAAATGTTCATTTCCATGGTTGGTAAATCCTCTCCCTGGAATAAAAGCCTACATGAGAAGTCATATTATATCAAAATATTGTTTGTGAGCTTGTATTACAGCAAAGAAAGTTAAGGTTAAGTGTCATACCTGTTGAATTGACTGACCAGAACAATGTCTACTACTCACGGCTTCCTGGACATCTATGTCATTACAACTGCAAATTATGCCCTGCATGCTTAATTGAATTTGGATTTCCTCCAGCCTCCACAGGCTTGCATTTGTGGATACTTGCTAGTATGGGTCTCCTCAATATATGGTACTTCTCATCAATTAGGGGTTCAATTTTACTGGTTTAATTTCAGACACAAAATCTGCCTTAAAATTCTGTGGGTATCTTACTATAAACATCTGCTTACTAAAATATTATGAATTACCTTTAATAATGAATAAATATCTTTCATGCTCTACTGAAGTGGAACTTCTTTGAGGGTTGAAATATACCAGATACTTTGTAATTCCCTTTAGGATGTCACACATCCTTCCCCAAACCAAGGCAGAGCTCTGCACATGGAGAAAGAAACTAGTATTCTCTGAACATTCGTTGTGGGTGGGCACAGGATCTCATATATACATTTTATCCTTGATATATTTTATATAATATCTCAAGATATTATTATCCTCATTTTGTAAATGAGATAATTAAAGCTGAAAGAGATTCAATAAATTGTTCTATTTTGCAGCTAGTGTATTGTCAGAGCCTGGATTTAAATGTTTCTTTGACCTCAGATTGTGTGTGTGTGTGTGTGTGTGTGTGTGAGAGAGAGAGAGAGATAAAGAAAGAGAAGAAGAGTCTGGGTCTATGGAGGGTTGTGTGAGAGAGAAATTGTGCTAGGTTTCCTTCTAATAAATATATCATGTTGCCTTATATATGATCAATAAATGTGCTGGCTGTTTGATTTATAATTGAAAAAAGTATTATTCACTTAATTATTTTCTTACAGCTTCTACATGTTTTCATTTACTTTTTATAGGGATTTGGGAAATGGGATGGATTTTAATTGTTTCAATCATTTAGTGCTTGGCAGTCTGAGCACATAGTACCAGCTTAATAAATAGCTCATGTGGGAAAAAGTGAAGGGAGTTATAGGGAGATTTCTACTTTATAGCTAGACTTATGAGGTATAAATAGCTAAAGGTGGGTTCAAACATTCTGTCTTCTCTTTACTCAAGATACAAACAATATAAAATTGTATTTAGCATGGTTATTGCTACATGAAAAGATCTAGAGAAAGCATTTGCTCTTTAAATTGCAAACATAGTAGGAAAATGGGAGACATTTTGTTCTTCAATGGAATGAAAGTTTTTTTCTTATAAAATCAGTGGGTGAATGTAGACACCTGTATCACTTTGAACAATTTCAAATCGGGCAACTTAGAAAGCTTAGGAAGTTGGGAAGAGACGGGCTTGAAACATACCTATTTCACCTGGGACGATATCCTACAGCTCTGCAGCACAACTAATCAAGGGTGTTGAGAGCAGGGAAAAGCAAACAGTAGGTTCTTGTGTTGCACAGCAAACTGCTTCTTGATAACTAGAGAGAAAGCTTAGAAAAACTCTTCTGTTACTGTTGTAGCGGACACCCTACAGGCAGCCTTTCTGCTTTCACTCTGGTGCTCTATCTGCAATGACTGGTGAAGATATAAGTGAAGGGCTTCGGATGAAATTGGGTGATGGCTGGAGATTGAATCAAAGTCTCCTAATACACCACTTTACACTGTATGTTTTGAAACAATGTACACCGTCCCTTCCCAAAGCACCAGTGACTGAATTTCAGCAGGTATTTGAAATTCTTTTTGAATAATGAAGACATAATGTCATTATTCAATGAAATATTGATGTAATACATCCATGAATCTTATTAGTTCTTATTTGTAATTTTATTTTTATAGCAGTTGGTTTTCCATAGTTTATGTACATTACAAAGTTTCACTTATGTATGTGACAAAGTGACATATTTTATTACCTATATAAAATGTCCTCTTCTAGAATTTTCTCTTTCCTTGGTTTCCTAAGGCGTTAATTCATTCCTAAAGATTATTCTCAAAACATTGTATTGTGGGCTAGTTTTTAATTTTTATTTTACCGTATTCATATCAAGCCTATTAAAGAATACCATTTAAAAACATTCTGTACTCAAGAATTGATAAGAAAAGTTGATTATAGATTCTTACTGCTTTTATTATAATTTATCAAATTATAATGACCATTATTCCCATAATAAAAAATTCCAATATTTCTTGTACCTTACTCCACAAGAGCTATGAAGTTGGTCTTATTTGGTACCATGAGGAGTCTACAAATTAATATTTTTAATCCAAACAATAGGACACATTTTATACAGTTATTAATATTGAAGAATTTATAGCTTTTAAGTTGGTGACAGGGTTAACATTTATTGAGTGACTTCTTTGAAGAGACTAGCACAATATGCGTTTCACATACATTGCTTCACTTAACAGATCCAATTCTGTGAGGCAGGTGTTAATATCCCATTTAGCAGACAAGAACATGAAACTTAAGATATGTTAGGTAACTTGCCAGGTTAAGAGTGTGATTCCAATGCCTATGCACTTGCAACTACTCTTTCATTGTTTTTGTAAATATTTTTATACCTGATTTTTAAAATTATGTATAAAATGATCATAGTATATGTTTCTGATACAGATACTTATCTGCTTGTGTCTTATGTTCTGTGGATTTGTAATGTTTTCATGTGTAGTGTGACCCTCTGACTCTTCTTATATATATTCAGCACCCACAATTACCGTGAAATTCAAATATCTCCCTTAAATATATTTGTATTGATTATTCATAGTTCTTCTGTTTCCTCAGTTAGCATCTCTTTAGGCACAAACCTGAGATGGCATACTCAGTCTAATACACTAATGGCCTTAGTGGTTGGATCTCAAAAGGAAGAAATGATCATAGCACTACTACTATCCCCACCAACCAGCAAGACAACTACCAGCAGGACAAGTACCATTTATTAGACACTCTCAATGTGTCCATCATTATATAGGCACTTTATAAGCATTATGTTTCTCAAATAACTCGACACGTGTAAATCACTTAGAACAGTGTCTGACAGTAAATTTTCCACATGTTTGCTTTTATCATCATCAACATAGTCTCATCATTATCTCATTTAAAGCCTTCAATGATTGGTCAATGTAGATCTCATTATTCTCATTTGACAACTATGGAAACAGATTCCTAAAAGCTGAATTGCTTAACTGGTTAATAGATGGTAGAGACTGAATTTTGACACAGGTGTGTTTGACTTCTGTAACTTTTTTTTTTGTCCTGCTCAGCTATTCTATGTCCCACTGGTGGGAATAGCCACACACAAAAAATGTCTCCCCTGCCTCTGACCTTCACTAGCTGTGAGCTACTTCCTATCTTCCCTGGTGTAGCATGTCACTTCAGGAGACTAATCCAGAAACCATGGCTTATATTTTCGCTACACAGAGTGCTGTTCAGGGAAGTCCCTGTGGCTTTGAAGGGAAGTGGCTAGGTTCCTAGGGGGCCCTCCTAATGTCTAAGATGTTTTGATTGCTCTGCTTATCCCAGGAAAGATAACCACTCACACTTGTCTTCCCCAGGGCATTCTGATTTTCCACACAGAACTGGACTCTGGTTCTGTAAATGCTCATCTTGTCTTCTCCTTTGTCCCTTGTCGTTACTTCTTCTGAACCTGACACCAGCTGTATGCCGTCTATTAACCTGTCATATTCATTGATCTCCCTAAGAAATCAAACTGTCCTCCTAATTCCCCTGTCTGATTTTTGCTTGCTGGAGTTTACTGACAAAATTGTCCCCTAGCAAAAGAAGAGTGTATTTGCTTTAGCTCTAATAGCCCCAAATGCTGTATATAGTCAATACACGATTTTCTGTACATTTCAAACTTTATGACCTCTTTCAAAATGAAAACTGTTTGCAGATAACTCTGATTTGACCTCCAAAGGCTATAGGAAAATAGAGCTAAAGCAAGTGCTCAGATTAAGGAAGTTTACAAAGAAAAGTATAGGCTAGTCACAGTGGCTTATGCCTGTAATCCCAGCAGTTTGGGAGGGTGAGACAGGCAGATTGCTTGAGCCCAGGAGTTTGAGACCACCCTGGGCAACACAGGGAGACCTCATTTCTAAACTTAATTTAAAAAATATCTGGGTGTGATGGCACACACCTGTAGTTCTAGCTTCTTGAAAGGGTTAGGTGGGAGGATTGCTTAAGCCTGGGTGGTAGAGGCTGTAGTGAGCTATGATTGCACCACTGCACTCCAGCCTGGGCAACAGAGCAAGACCTCCTCTAAAAAATGAACAAACAAACAAAGAAAAACAACAACAAAAAGAAATAAAAGAAAAATGTAGAACCTTTCCACTGGCACTTGTATTTTCTGACACAACATAAACAAGGTGTACTTTGTAACTTATAATACCTGAATTTAAACTGATTACTAATTTTCTCCCCCCTTATTTGTTGGAGAATGATGATGGAGGATTAGAAAATCCCCTGTGTAGCTTAATATACTTACAATAAAGCGGCCGGGCACGGTGGCTCAAGCCTGTAATCCCAGCACTTTGGGAGGCCGAGACGGGCGGATCACGAGGTCAGGAGATCGAGACCATCTTGGCTAACATGGTGAAACCCCGTCTCTACTAAACAATACAAAAAAAAAAAAAACGAGCCAGGCGACGTGGCTGGCACCTGTAGTCCCAGCTGCTTGGGAGGCTGAGGCAGGAGAATGGCGTAAACCCAGGAGGCGGAGCTTGCAGTGAGCTGAGACCCGGCCACTGCACTCCAGCCTGGGTGGCAGAGCGAGACTCCGTCTCAAAAAAAAAAAAAAAAAACAAAAAACAAAACAAAACAAAAAAACAATAAAGCTCTGGTCGTTCCATGTTTTGTTTAAGAATGTTGGGAAATTTTCAATTTTTCAGTGAAGTTGTTCTTCAACCTTATGATGTCATTGTAAATTTCTGACTTCTTTGCCAAACCTAGGCCTTAATTTTAGAATAAGTACATCCTCATTAATTTGTCATTTATCTGTTCATCTATTCATTCTTTCATCTATAAAATCTTTCATTATTTTGGACTGACACTGTGCTAGGAGCTTGTATTAGTCAATATTTAATCAAGATAACAGAAGTTCTTCTAGGCATTTCAAGCAGAGAGAATTCAACACAGGAAATTAGTTATACGTATCAGAAGGTCAAAAGAGCAAAAGAAAAAAGCAAGTGGTTATTCAAAATTAGGAGCTGAAGCTGACCCTTGGCTGAAGGTTAGGGGCCAAAGTTCAGGGGAGCAGGCAATGCCTTTGCTAGTACTGGCATCTCATTACTGCCATAGTAGGAAGCTAAGGAGCCTCCTCTCCCACTGATGCTTCTGAAACTGCTTCCGATGATGCTGGGGAGAGAAACCACTGGTACTGTCTCTACAAAGCTTTAGATGGCTATTTCCTGTGTCTGGAGGTCACTCTTCCTCCCTTTGCCTGCCACCTGACTTCATTGCCTCTCATTTGGCTAACTTCTGTATTTTTAAGAAAATCAGTTTGCTTTTTAACACCTAGTGCAAGATTGCTATATTGGAAAGTCTCTAACTTTGTCATTCCTTTCTCTGTCCCTTGCATTATATCTATTTTGCATGTGTCATGGTATATATCAATTTTTGTGTATCTGTTAGGCTATCCTATTAAGCTGAAAGTTTCACAATATCATATCTTTTTTTGTTGTTATTATCTTCCCAATTAACACAGAATTTATTAATTCTCAACTAATGTTTGTCAAATTTATTGGAATTGAATTGAAATATGCAATGGCACAGACTTACGGTATATTTTGAAGCATCTAACATGCTGGATCAGGAATTAAAACGTTGTCATTCAGGTAATGGGTAGCCATTGGCACTTTTGAAGACTTGCAGTGACATTATGTAATTTTGTGAGTCTGAGCTGGAAGAAGTAAGAAAAGGCAGTGTGGAGTGTGATGCCATGTCTGTAGTACACAATAGGAGCTGAGTGCATTGATTTTAGCCTGACTTTTCAGGAACTGCTGTTCTTTTCTCATTTGAGACCTGGGAGTGTTCTTTTACCTTACTTTATTGTTGAGGTGATACTTTTTTAAGATTATAAATTATTCCTTTTAGAGCTTTTGAGGGTGTCTGGCTGACAGGCTGGCTGAAGTTTTATAATCAACCATTTCTAATCATGAAATGTTCTAATTATAAAAAGTAATGTAGTCAGACATTCTAAATTATGTTCCCATTCACTTTGCCAAGTACCTTTCCAAAAAAACCTTTTTGCTCTGGCATTCTCTTTCTACAACACAGAAAACTGAGGGGAATTCAACTTTGGAAACAAAATATTTTGGACCTAATTTAAAGGTGAGGGTGTAAGCAGCTCAGCATAAATCCCAATACAATACTCCTCCTCCCAAATCTAAATGCCAATTTTTTTCCTGGAGACCCTTTTGGACATCAGAGCTGGATGGCATCTGGCTGACAGTAAAATAACCATGATGTCCCAGTTACCCATCTGCTCCTCCCAAAAAGCCTCTTTATTTATTTATATTTATTTATTTATTTATTTATTTATTCTTTCTTTTTGAGATGGAGTCTCGTTCTGATGACCAGGCTGGAGTGCAGTGGCGCGATCTCGGCTCACTGCAAGTTCTGCCTCCTGGGTTCACGCCATTCTCCTGCCTCAGCCTCCCGAGTAGCTGGGACTACAGGCGCCTGCCACGCCTGGCTAATTTCTTTTGTATTTTTAGTAGAGACAGGGTTTCCCTGTGTTAGCTAGGATGGTCTCGATCTCCTGACCTCATGATCCACCCGCCTCTGCCTCCCAAAGTGCTGGGATTACAGGCGTGAGCCACCGCGCCCGGCTTTTATTTTTATTTTTTGAGGAGGAGTCTCACTGGGTCACCCAGACTGGAGTGCAGAGGCATGATCTTGGCTCACTGCAAGCTCCGCCTCCTGGGTTCATGCCATTCTCCTGCCTCAGCCTCCCGAGTAGCTGGAACTGTAGGGCCCGCCACCACGCCCAGCTAACTTTTCTTCGTATTTTTAGTAGAGTTGGGGTTTCACCATGTTAGCCAGGATGGTCTCAATCTCCTGACCTTGTGATCCTCCCGCCTCAGCCTCCCAAAGTGCTGAGATTACAGGCGTGAGCCATCGCGCCAGGCCTATTTATTTATTTATTTATTTATTTATTTAAGACAGGGTCTTACTCTTGTCATCCAGGCTGGAGTGCAGCAGCCTTGACCTCCTGGGCTCAAGTGATCCTCCCACTTCCATTCCCAGTGTAGCTGGGACTACATTTGCTTACATTTTTATTTTATTTTAATTAATTATTTATTTTAGAGATGGGGTCTCTCTGTGTTGCCTAGGCTGGTCTCAAACTCCTGGCTCAAGTGATCCTCCAGCCCCAGTCTCCCAAAGTGTTGGGATTACAGGTGTGAGAGCCACCACTCCCAGCCAAATATGTCACTATTGATAAACTTTTGGGTGCTGACTGGGATGGTTAATTTTATCTGTCAAGTTGACTGGGCCATAGGGTGCCCAGATAGCTGGTCAAATATCACTCTGGGTGTTTCTGTGAGGGTGTTTTTGGTAAGAGTAACATTAAAATTCTTGAACTTGAGTAAAGCAGATACCCCTCCTTAATATGAGTTAGCTTCATTTGGTCAGTTGAAAGCGTGATAGAGCAAAAGGTTGACCCTCCTTTTATTTAGGGAATTCTCCTGCCTTTTGATGGCTTTTAATGTGGGACATTGACTTTTCCTGTTTCTACAGCAGTTCTCACCTTCTGACTTGAACTGGGACATCAGCTCTGCAGGTTTTGGACTTGCCAACCTCCACTCCATAATCACACGAGCCATCTCCTTATAATAAATCTTTCTCTAGACTCTAAGTTATTTCTAGAATGTATATCTAGAATGTATGTGTTTGTGTGTGTGTGTGTGTGTAGTTGGTTGTGTTTCTCTGGAGAATTATAACAAATATACCTACTGAGGTTATTTTGAAATATGTTCATAAATTATTTGACTTTCTTCCTTCCAAAAGGTAGAGCCTAGTTTCCCTCTTCCTTGAATGTGGGCTGGATGAACTCAGTGATTTCTTCTAGTGAATAGAACACAGTGGAATGACAGCATGCGGCAAGATCATAAAATGGCATTGTGTCTTCCTTCTGGTTTTCTCTATGAGATCACTTTCTTGAGGCAAAGTGAACTTCCATGTCATGAGGACACTTAAGTAGCCCTATAAAGAAGTCCAAATAATGGGGAACTGAAGCCTTCAGCTAACAGCCATGTGAGCCATCTTGGAGGTGCACTCTTCAGTTCCTGTTAAGCCTTCAGAATTCTGTAGTCCTAGCAGACATCTTGACAGCAACTTCATGAGACCTACCCAGTTAAGCTAATCACAGATTTCTGACCCATAGAAATTGTGTGATACAATAAATATTCTTTCAAGCCGCTATGTTTTAAGATAATTTTGGAGCAATATTTAACAAATACATCTCCTATGCTGAAAACATTGCCTTAGGTCCTCTATTCCTGGACTCAGGATTGTGAATGGTTACCGGGCGAGGTAGAGAGTCAGTAAGAAGAAATGTCATTACATTGTTTTATTTGCTCAAAGATGTAGGAGATTAGCCAACATCCAGAAAGCCTAGATCAAAATTGAAATGCCCTTGTTGATCTGGGCAGGCAGTCAAGACAACCTAACTGAGGGGTCAGTGAGGGCAACAACAGAGTAGTGGACCTAGGAAGAAAAAGCAAACCCTTCATCAGTACAATGGAGAATAATTTGCTGTGTTAAAATGAAGGTCAGACTCTGTGTACACTTAAAACAGGTGTTCAATACATATGCATTGATTGATGTTGGTTGATTTATTTTGAATGCCAGACAGATTGTGAGTCATCAGTGTTACAAGTAGCTTAAATAAATGTGAGCTGTGCTTGGAAAATAGCAATACAACCGTGAGAACCAAAAAGCACCATTCAGCCTCTCACTGTGCAGCCTTATTTGTCCCATCTGCCACAAGACTCTGATTACTGAGAGGGAGGGACTTCCCAGTTACATGATAAATAATTCTTTGGGGGAGAAATAAAGGGGAATCTTCAATATGAAAGACTTTGGCAGTGGGACCTGACCAATTTGTTTCAGTGAAGGCCTGGATTGATTTCTTATGGGTAGGCTAGTGGTGTCATTTGCAAAGATGCTGAGAAAGACCTTCTCCACAGAAGGTATTTGGTACAAGAGAACAGGGTGGGAGAGGGTGATTGCAAGTTGACAGTGGAAGAAAAATGTGATACAGTAGTTGGTCACAAGTGTATACCAAGATGTGGCTTAATTTTGTTTTATTACTTCCTTGATGAAACTTCACCATTTGTAGGATACAGTGAAACAAATATGACTGAGGATTATTTTCTGGGTCATGTTAGGTTACTTACTTTCTGTTTTGGAAATCAGGGCCTACGTGCAGTATTGAAGTTCATTCTATCATTAGGGTGTTCTTATGTTTTGGTTTCCCTGGGGAGAAATCTCTGTACATGTTATTGTCTCAGTGTTATCATTATAGTACCATATTTACTCAAAAGGATCCTGATTTTGACAATGAGTTATATGGCTAGTGAGTGGTGGAGTCTTGGTAGTGGAGTAGAGTGATTAAAAATATGAACTCTAGCACAAAATTCTCAGAGGATAAATTTGAGCTCTGCCACTTTTTAGTCATGTAATCTTGAACAATTTCTTTAATATCTCTCTACTGTGGTTATTGTAAAGCAGGAATAATAATAACATCTATTAAGGTGGTTGTGGTGAAAATTAAATGAGTTATTATGCATAAAGCCCTTCAAAGAGTACCTAACACATGAAAGCTCTATACAAGCTTTATCTTACATACTATTTAACTCTCACAAAACTCTTGTAATGAAGTTGTTATGATGCCCCTTTGTAAATGAGTACACTGAAGTATCAAAAGTTTTAGAAACTTTACACAGGACAAACAGCTAAGGGGTAGTAGTTGGAGTATTTGGTAATGACTTTGACCTCAAATGATTCATTATTCCACGAAGTAGTTTAACCTCAACACCTCTTTATGCCCTTTCTTCCTTTTCTAGAATAAGTCAGAATAAGGAGCTATGTGTTCATTTTTATGCTCATTCAATTCTATATTAATTTCCGGTTAAAACTCTCTCACCAGAGCAGATATTTCTTTGGGGGGCTGAGAATGAAGGGGGGGGCAGATGATAGGATGCCATTCTTATCATGAAATGGTGTCTTGCACTCATCTTGCTTAACACATCTCTTTATAGGGTTCAAGAGGGTAGGGCCAGGCCAACTGTATGCCCATTAAGCTACTGGTTTTCCCTAAATCATGACTTGTTAACAGAACTCACAGATAAGTAGAGAGTCTAGGATCATTCTCACAGTGGAATCTAGAAGAAATGTCTATGGGGAGCCGTGGAAGCAGATCATAGAGCCTCTGCAACATGAGAAGAGAGGAAGGATGTTTTCGCTTCACCCAAGAGAGAACAAATGTGGCTCAAACAGCCAACAGACCCTGGCTACGCAGACCAATCGGTTAAAGCATGTGCCTGTGTTCCCAGTGGCCAAAGGCCAAAGGGAATGGACATGCTTATTAATGCCAACCTGCATGAATTATCCACCAATGCCCAGGCCACTCCCCTCCCTATTAGTCCTTCTCACTATATATGCCTCTTTCCCAGCTCTTAGATGAAACTCTGCCCAATGGACAGGAATTTGGTACCAGAAAAATATAGTATTTCTCCAATTTTAATAAAAATTTAGCTCAGTTTTGAAAAAAATACAATTTCAAAGCTTACATTCTTTGGTTTATAGACTTAAGATTTACAGATGTGTCATGCTACACCATCCTGAGAGGCAGCCTTATTGCAATTTTTGCAACTCCACTTCTTCCTGGCTTTGTTTTCTGTCTGTGAAGCTTAATTCCTCAAGCTGAACTTTTTAAAAAGATATCAAATTCTCGCTTAAACTCTGTATCCCATCTGTCAAATGAGCATAATAACATATATTAGGGTTATTGTGAGGATAAGATATAGTTTATATAATGTGCCTGTTCTATAGGGCCTGAGACAGCATGTGCCCAAATACTGCTACTACTACTATGGTCATGCCTAATGGTAGTAATAGTAAATATAGTAATAACAGGCAGACCTGTTCTAATAGTATGGCCACTTTAATTTGTCAAGATGGTATATTCTATTACATCAGTATTTATAGTATCTATACTAAGTTATTGAGGATATCAGGTTAATGTATATACCTAGGACACATAACGCTTTTTCCACAATGGTAGGCCCCTTCCTCTATGCAAAGGAGCTTACCTTGTTCTTCCCTGAAAGGGTGTGTTTCTCTTATATAGACAAGCGTGCAGAGAACATTTTACTTTTTAAAAGAGCACATTTCCATACTTATCAAGGAAATGAGAGCTTTTCAAGAAAATTCCTGTGAGAAGTCTAAGACTATTAAAAGAATAACTATTGAGGCAAAAAGAAACAAAACATTTCACCTTTTTTCCTATAGAAGCCAGACTGTGCTTCTTACAAAAGCCTCTGCAACCTCCAATTTTATTCAAGAGCTAAAGAAACTAGCAGTCCCCAAGGCTCCAAGATTTAATTCCCATTGCATAGGATGCCCCTCACATCAGAATTAATCAGTTCTCATTTCCACTGTCCCATTTCCCTTCAGGAATCCTGTGGTGTAAACCTCGAAAGTAAACACAAATATTCATCTACTCAACCTGTTTTGAAGAGTTAAACATTCAGGGACACAAATCATTGGCAGTGATGGGTGCACACTGATTTGGGCACAATTCATCTCCTCTGTCTAAATGTAGAGAGTCTGCTTCGTTTCTCCCGTGCTCATAAGAGCCAGGGCTTTGCTCCAAGATATCCGGCCAAATGATTGGACATTTATGGTGTTCGCTGCCTGTACACAGATGGAACACATGTTGATTTTGTTTCTTTTTTTAGGAGGAAAACAATCAGATATATGAAATGACTGAAATATATGAAACTTTTAGCCTCTTATTTGCTGTTGGTCGCTTCCGTAACATTATCTACGTATTTAGTTTTGCTACTTCTACAAACCTTCATTTGTTTTACTTCATTTGTTGACATCCTAGAATTTTAAGAAAATCATTTCCGAGGTTGTAATTTCCTGTTAACAATGTTAACATTTGTGGACCTATCTTCTTTGTTTATCTCTTTGTTTGTAGAAGTTTCGGGGATTCTCAAAAGCAAAGTAAATGTCAGCGCCAGCTCCAGGACTGCGCCATATTTACAGAATTGGGTACTTGTTTGTTTGTGAAAAGATGGGCCTGGTGTTGCGTATCCACAGTGGCTCAGATTTAGTCTTATGTGTGTGTTTATTTCCTATACTTGCTGTGGTGCACTTCACGGATAAAGGATGGGGCTTCCCAGAGTGACTTTTGTAGCAATAAAGGACTTAACGGTCTGCTTATCCTTTCTCTGTTTCTTGCTATCCCAACCCTTAGCAAATTCTTGCAGTTGTTCCAGTTCAAAAAGTGGACAAAGGATAGGGCAGTACTCATTTTCAAATCCCTCTTTTAGCAGAGATTGGAGGAAAGCAGAGAGGATGAAATGTAGCTTTAGAACCTTTCCTTCCCCAAGATAATTAGTATTCTCTTAAAATTCATTGGTCTCTGGGGGATTTGTTCTACCTTTAAGTTGGCTCCAAACTAAATGCAGGTATTACAGGCAGAGAAGCTCGAGGGAGTTCGAGACGTGCCTTCAGAGCGTAATAAATATCTTACTTAGAGTGTGTTTACTTAGTCCTAAAGGATTCACCAAGTTTTTGAAGTCATAAATTACTTCTCTTCAAATTTGGTTGTGCAAATAATATATTCCTTATAGATATTTTTTAAAGTTCATTTTGGATGTACAATTTAGAAATAATAGTACAGTTGTTTGTCTTTTTATTATTGAGTGTTGGCAATCCCAGGGAGGAAAATATCATATGTGGTTCATTGCTGGAGACTAGTTTAAGGAAGAACCTAAATCAGCTACAGAAGTTAATTCTAACTTTGGTAGTGTCAGATAACAGGACTCCAACATGCACTGAAGTTGTTGGTTTTTCTGGGTGTTGCTGTTCCTGACACTTAAGTCTGCATAAATCCTGGAGACAGTAATCTGCCCAGCAAACACAGACTTCTGTGGAACAAGCTGCTGTATCTAGGGACCAACCAACTCTTCTCAAGTAGATGTGTCTAACTAAAATAAAACCACTGAGGAAAATGGCTTGATACTAAACTTCCCTAAACCAGGTAGGTGTGTTTTTTGTCCTTATACAGTAATTGTATTAACCTCTCCAAAATTTCTCTGGAAACACGGCCTTGAAATTGTTTGTATTCTTGCTTGTCTCCAACTGCACTGTGAGCTCTCTAAGGATTGTATTCTGGTTAATACCTGGGGCATGACACTCCAATGTCTGAATGGGAGTAAGCCTTTGAAATATTAATGCATTTATTAATAAATAGGACTCCTTGTGTTAAAGCAAAACCTGACTCTCAAATACAGCTGACACTCTTCTAAATTGTTAAAATGATCAACAACAATAGCATTCAGTTATTTATTATGTGTCTGACACTGTGCTAAGTACTTTTCATACCATCTCCTTAAATTCTTACAACTGGTTAAACTAATGAGGCTCTGGCATCAGAGAAACCTGGGTTTAAACTTGTGGTCCGCCTCTTGTTAGCTCCCTGCAATTAGTAGATCTATGTAACGTGCTAATCTTAATTGGCAAATAGGGCTAATCATAACTTTATCAAAGAAGGCTGGGAATAACATTTATGTTTGCCTAGCACGTAGCTTGCACCCTCTAATTGTTATTTCTGTGTTTAAGATCATTACATTCTTGGAGTCAGTGAATACCAGAAAATAATTTTTCCATTTGGAACAGAAAAGGAAAGAAATCTTTCCTTTTACTCCTCTAGTATCTTATTCTTATGTTTATCTAAATATCCATCTACTTATTCTAATATTGGTATAACTTAGCAGCTTTTAATCGGTTTGCATCTACTATATACGACCTCAGCTTCATAAAACTATTTAATAATTACCCTTGAACAGAATCCCTTCTAATTGTCATTGGCTGTTCATTCTACCAAGATCTTTTGCCAGTGTTCTGATACCTCCTTGTTTCAGTATGCTGTGAGTTTGCTTAGATGGAATGTTGTTGCATGAGATCCTGCCATTATGTGTACATAACCCTGACTGTCCTACAAAGAATAAGAAAAAAGTGCACTGTGATAACAGAGACAACAGACAGTATGGGTGAATGACCAGTGAGAAGAAATGCCAGACATAAACAACTGGTGCCTGTAATACAAGTAATGTAGCCATACAAAACCGGGACATTTGTATGCCTGTGCCAGCCTAGTGTCAGGCTAATGGTCACCCCTTTGACTTTCCCTGGTCTATGTATAAACAGGCAGAATTTATTAACAACTGTGACAAACTCTACTCAGACACTCTTCCCGATGGGGCTTTCTGATTATATTTTTACATCACTTGAAGTCTTTTTTGCTAGGAGCCAGGACTTAAGCAGAAACCAGAAAGTACAGAATCACTATAGAAAATATATTAACCATAAAAATATTGCAACTGCTTCATTAAAACTTAAGTTTTCTTGCCATTAAAAATGTCTTACTAGGGCCGGGCATGGTGGCTCATGCCTGTAATTCCAGCACTTTGGGAGGCTGAGGTGGGCGGATCACGAGGTCAGGAGATCAAGACCATCCTGGCTAACACGGTGAAACCCGGTCTCTACTAAAAATACAAACAATAAGCCGGGCGTGGTGGCGGGCGCCTGTAGTCCCAGCTAATCGGAGGCTGAGGCAGGAGAATGGCATGAACCGGGGAGGCGGAGCTTGCAGTGAACCGAGATCGCGCCACTGTACTCCAGTCTGGGTGACAGAGCGAGACTCCGTCTCAAAAAAAAGTCTTATTAGTATCCTATATGGGGATTAAACAATATAAACAACCAAAGAATAAAGCAACATTGTGGCCCAAACATTTGGGTCAACACCTCCTTATGAACAAATTTTAAAAATCTATGATCCTTGAGGAAAGTAGGTACATCTATAAATGGCTGGAGTATGGTATTCAAAAAGTGTGAAGGGTCTCAGTTTCTACCCTGCTTGCAAGTTGACAAGGTAGCCTGCCACAGCTTTATAGAAAATGGTAGAAAATATGAGACTTGTGGGTCAGAGACAAAAGGCTTTGCTACTCATGTCACATCAAGCAGTACAAGCTTCATGTTCCCACTGGTTCCTCGTGATCTCCAGATCCCGCAGGGTGATACAGGTGGATATAGATGAATGCTGTGAAGGCAATATGTTTCTGTCTCAACTAAGGTACCCCAAACTGGGGAAACCCCACTCTTTTATAATGAGCCACAGGAAACCTGCTTAAACTTTAGCCCAGTACTCTTGTCAGTAAACACACCTACCTTCTGCTCTGGAGGAAGACAGTTTTGTATCTCCCATGGCTGTTCTCTATATAAACATCCTCAAAAAGATAGCCCGGCACAAAACTTGTCAGTGCATCTGCTTGCAAGATGTGCAGAAATATGAGAAACCCTTGGCGAATTCTCTCTCAACATATAAGAGCCCAAGGAATCATCTGGCTGTGAACTAATACTGAAAAGAAGATTTGAGCTTTTCTCTATCAAATCAGACCACTTAGCATCCTCTCTTTTTCTCTCTCTTTTAATGTACTGATGAATTTTTTTTTTTTTTCTGGAAAGAATCAGTGCCAATGGCCCTTCTGATGGAAACTGAATCGCTGAGATGCCAATTAACATTGCATTGCTGAGAGTAGTCAATTCTTTATTTGTTTTTCCAGCCAAGTTTCTGCATTTGAGCTTTAAAGGTTTTGTTTTCATGGTCTATAGCACAGGGGGAAAATGACAAAACCAACTAAATCCTCTATAAGCACCAGAGAAAGAAAAGCAAAAGCTTGTTGCTGAACCAATTTTATCTCCTGTTTTTGTTTTCCAAGCCCTGATTATTTATAGCTATTGTAGAAATCGGTGAAAGAGACAAATAAGATTAATAGTAGATAAAAAACAACAACAAAAAAGCTGGAATGACACCAATGGGTTAAACAGAGAACTGAATTGTGTCAATGCAAAATGCATTTTGAAAGAACTTCAGAGAATCAAGTAGAGAAAAGGTCAGGATATGATATTTCTGAGAGTAGAAGTGAGCCATTGATGTGTCTTTATTACATTTGTATTTGTGAAGCATTTCTCACTACTTCTTAATCATTTGTTTTTCATTTAGAAACTTGGTTTTATTATTTCAGCAAACTTTATATCACAGTACTGTTTCAAATGAGAAATATATGAATCTTAAATGTAGACTTTGGCACAAGAGCTCATTATATTTGAGCCATGCCAAATGTTAAGCTAAAAGAGGAGAAAAAAAGCTTGGTGTGACCAGGTTAATTTAATTAACCAGTTTCTTTCTTGAATTGTATAATCCCTGTGGAAGCATATAACATTCTATCTATATACGCAGAAATCTTTTGCATAAGCTATTTGAAATATTTTTAAAGAAATGATTGTAATGTCAATATATTGGGAGCCATTTTGGAAGATATACATATATTGATATTTTCACTTTTAATACATATTAAGAAATGAAGAAAATATAGTTAGTAAAGACCTTATATAATGTTCTGGAATGAAAAGATCATCTATGGGTAATGCATTGGCAATTCTGATGTAAATCCCAGATAATTTCTCACCTAGGTGTCATAAAGTTAAGTTTGTCCTAAAGCTCCCTCCTTGTACGTTCAGTCTAAAGGTTTATCCATACATAAAGAACTGTAACCTAACTGTATGTGTAAACGGACTGTAACTTACTCTTGTAACAAGTAGCTGGGCCTCAGCCTGTCACAGAAGCCATACTGCAACCACACACAGGTGGCCAACTGTTCAAACCGCGTTCAATAAGGCAAATATGAGCTGTAACCAATCCCGCTATTTCTGTGCCACAGTTTCCATTTTCAGTCCATAAATCCTCTCTGATCACATAGCAATGCTGGAGTCTCTGAAACTATTCATTCAAGAATTGTTCTTTTATCAATTAAACTGTGTTAACTTTGTCTAAAGTTTTTCTTTTATCACTATGAATAAAAGATCTTTAATTATTGACCAATTTATGCATCCAAGGTCAGCTGTTACACGCTTTGTTTGCTTTTTGAGGCAGGTATCACTCTGTTGCCCAGGCTGAAGTGCAGCGACGTGATCATGACTCAGTGCAGCTTTGTCCTCCTGGGCTTAAGTGATCCTCCCACCTCAGCCTCTAAAGTACTAGGGACTACAGGTGCATGCCACCATGTCCTGCTAATTATTGTATTTTTTCTAGAGACACGGTTTGATATGTTACCCAGGCTGATCTCAAACTCCTGGACTTGAGTGATCCGCTAGCCTCGGCTTCCCAAAGTGCCATGATTACAGGTGTGAGTCATTGCACCTGGCCTCAAAGTGAGCTCTTCCACTAACAGCTTGTTTTCATGTAGCTGTTACATAAACAGTGTTTTCATATACATGGAAGACACTGATAGTCTCATCTGTTTTTATATCTAACGTTAATCAGAGTTAAATAAATTTTATTTCCGATTTTGTTCAACTCTTTCTAGTTTTCATTTGCTTTAAAGCAAGAGAAAAAACTTTTAAAATTCTTTTTTCTATTTACATGCAGATAATACCCTGACCATTAAAAATATTTTTACATCCTATAATTTAGGATGTATGTTTTCTTTATGTAAAGGGATGCTAAATGGCAACCAAAGTACTACAGATTGAATAAACTACTTTGCAATTTTATCGCCAAGAGTGTGGTACATCTAAATGATTTTCAAATTGTGCTTTCAGGGACCAGAACAGATATGCTTTCAAAATGAAGGTAGTTTTAAAAAGCAGTGTGTAAACCTTGCTGGTCTACCAAAGGAGCCAGTTAAGGTCCCTTTGAGGACACTTAAAAAGATTTTAAGAAAAAACAGCAATTAATTATTGAAAATTATACACCTAAAAACTATAGCTTCAAAGGACAAATAGCTCAGATTAAGGCAGGCAGGTAACAAAGTGATTCCCTTCTAATTAGGAGAAAACACAGGTGTAGCAGTTCTAATGGCACGTAAAGGGCAAGTAGAATTTTGAACAGATTTCTGTTCTTGCCCTGGTTTGAAAGGAAAACAGAGATAGATGCACATTCCTGAAAACACCAAGTAGGCAAAGATTCAGGAACGGTTGTGAAAATTATTCTTAGAAATAAAAATATTGGTGAATCAAATTCTCTCATTGGAGAGCAAAGACTTCAGGGATCTTTAGACCCTGTAGAACAGACGATGAATCTTAAGACAACCCCCGAGCAGCCTAGAAAAGCACTCCAGCTTAGAAAAGGATTTCAGGACTTCTCAAACATTAATGCACATTTGAATCACCTGGGGATTTTCTTAGATGCAGATTCTGACTCTGTTGTTCTGGGGTTGGGCCTGTGATGCTGCATTTCTGACAAGCTCTGATGTCACAGGTTGATGCCAACGGTGTTAATGTGAGGACCCACTTTGAGTAGAAAAAAATTAGATAATGGCTGAAAGTCAATTGACCTTAGATGTGTGGGTCTCCTTCTGAACTCTATGTTCTATTAATCTATATGCAGTATTTATCATTCTTCTGATCATATGAACTCAGTTATGAGCTTTACTAAAATCAGGTACTATAAATCTTCAAACTTATCAAAAATTTTTCCTTTTAAAATTGTTTCACTTATTCTAGAACATTTGTATTTACATGTGAATTTTATACTGAGCTTGCTGATTGGTTTCTATTGCAAAATTTCATCGGGTTTAATTATAATGGTCTTAAAATCTGTAGATCAATTTGGAGTTAATGAAATTTCAATTTGGCTTAAATTTACATTTCCTCAAAGACTAATGATGTTGGACATCTTTTAATATGCTTTTTGTCATTTATACGTTTTTTTCTAAAATGCTCATTCAAAATTTTCCCACTAAAATTAGTTGTTTTTTGTATATCGTCATATTGTGAATATCTTTATTCTGGATACAAGTCTTTTGGAAGATATATATTTTGAATACATTTTCTAATATGTGATATGCCTATGAACTCCTTTAATAGTATTCTTTAAATAGCTAATTTTTAATTGATAATATAACCAATATAAAGTGTGTTCATGCTCTTGGTTTTTTATCTAAGAAATTTCAAGGTTAAGAAAATTTTTCATATTTATTCTTCAAAAAGATGTATGGCTTTACCATTTACATTTAAAACTATTATGACTTTGGATTGATTTTTACATACACAGTGAAGTAAGGGTCAATACTTTTTTTTCCTTGTGAAATATAAATACCCAGTTGTTCCAACCTCATTTGTTTAAAGGATCACACTTCCCTAAATAAATTATCTTTAGCATAATTATTTAAAAAATCCATTGTATATATGTTTATATCTATTTCAGGACCAAATATTTGGACTTCAGGTTCGATTAGCATTTTTAAAAGTAACTAAATCAGTTCACCATATTAATACTGAAAGAGAAGAAAACATATGATCATCTCAATAGTTGCAGAAGTATTATTGATCAAAACTCAGTATCCATCTGTGATATAACTCTCAGCAAATTAGGAACAGATAAATCTTATAAAGATCATCTATAAACATTATACAGCTAACATTATATTTAATGATGAAAGACTGAATGATTCTCCCTAAAATTAGGAAAAAAGATGTCCACTTTAATCATTTCTATTCATTATTGTATGTTCTAGCCTGTGTTTGAATAAAGAAAAAAATAAAAAGAGGTATCCAGAATGGAAAGAAAAAAGTAAAACCCTGTTATTTCCATTTGACATGATTATATATGTAGAAAATCCAATGGAATATACAAAAATAATATTAGAAATAACTAATGAGTTTAGTAAGTTTTCAGGATACAAGATGCATGCACCAAAATCAATAAAATTTGTATATACAAGCAGCAAACAATTTGAAGTAAAAAAAATTATAAAGCAGAGAAAAGAAAGATTTATAGATATAAAAGATCTATACATAGAAAACAACAAAACGCTGTTGAAAAAATTAAAGAACTAAAGAAATGGATAGCTCTATTGTATTCATTGGTCAGAACCCTCATTAATATTAAAATATCAATTCTTCCCAAATTGACCTGTACATTCGATGATATCCAACCATAATCTTAACAGGCTTTTGGATGGAAATATACAAACTTATTTAAATGTTTGTAAATAACTCAATCTAACTTATTTGTATTTAAATGCACAGGACCTAGAATAATCACACCGCACTGAAAACAACAAAATTGGAGGAATAGCGCTACGTAACTTATGAATTACTATAAAGCTACACTAATCAATAATGTCTGCTGGGGGTCTCAAGAATGACAAATAGATCAATGGAACAAAATGAAGAACTTTGAGATATAGCAACATACAAATGGTCATTAATTATGACAAAAGTTAAAAGGCCGTTCAATGGAGAAAATTGCTCTTTTCAACAAATGGAGTCAGAAGAATTAGACATGTATATGCAAAAAACTAATCTCTTCATGTAAGTCACACAATATAGAAAAAAAAAGCCCTCAAAATTGGTAGACCTAAATGAAATTCCAAAGCTATAACACTTCTAGGGGAAATATGGAAAATAATTTTGTAAACATGGGTTAAGATTTCTTAGACACTCTTCAAACATGATAAAGAAAAAATTGATAAATTTGACTGTATCAAAAATAAAAGCTTTGTTTTCAAAAGATAACATTAAGAGAATCAAAAGACAAGCATGCAAAATTATTTGGAAACAATCTATTTGTAAAATAATTTGTATGCAAAATATATAAATAATAATCAAAACTCAGTAATAACAAAATAAACAATCCAATAATAATGGGCCAAAAAATTGAATACAAGGAAGAGATATTAATGGCAAGTAATAAATATCAAAACTCTTTCAACAATACTAGTTATTGGGGAAATGCAAATTAAAACCACAATGAAATAACAGTACATCAGAAGAGCTAAAATTAAAAAAATAGAAACAAAAACAGACTATATAAAGTATCGAAAAGGACATGAAGCAACTGGAACTCTTATACAATGCTTCTGGGAATGTAATGTAAAAGGTACAACCACTTTGCAGTTTGGTTGTTTAAAGCTGAGCATACATTTACAGTTTGACCCACCTATTCCGATTGTAGGTATTTATTCTAAAGAAGTGATAGTATAAGTTCAAATAAGGGTATGTACATCAATGTTCATAGCAACTTTACTTGTAATCGTTAAAAACTGGAAACAGCCCAACTGTCCATCAATAGGTGAATGGATCATCAAACTGTATACCAATTTAATAGAATATTAGTTTGGCATAAAAAGGAGTGAATTATTGATATATAATATAATAAAGATGAACTCAGTATTCTGAGGGTTCATGAAGTCATACTAAAAGGAGTACTTTCTGTATCAGTCCATGTGTACAAATTTCTTGTATGTACAAATGAATTAGTATTGGTGGAACAAAGATCAGTTGCTTGTGAACCATGGACAGGACAAAGAGGAAGGGCCAGAGGAAGAGGTTACAAGAGACATGGGAAATCACTTAGGATGATAGCTGTGTTAATTATCTTAATTATGGTGATGCTTTTTATGGGTGTATACGTATTAGAACTCACCACACTTTTCACTTTCAACATGTGCATTTTATGTCATTTATATGTTAATAAAGCTATTAAAATAAAAATTAAGTCCTTGAAATTGTATCAAATCACAGTACTTTCCCCATGTGTCTTATTTTGTTCATTATCATTGCAGCTACAAATTGTATTTTAAAATACCAGCTATGAAGAGTAAAATCTGTAAGGTAACATACCACTTGCATTTTTAAAAAGGGTCAGAGAGAATAATGTCTGCTCTTAAATTTATAAAAGAACGTCAGATTTACATTTAGAATTTCTGAATGAATTTTTAGAAATCAACAACTAGAATCAGAAGGAAATAACTCAATGAGGAACAAATTCAGTACCTGAGGGGATGCAGGTTTTCAGACAGAGTCTCGCTCTGTCGCCCAGGCTGGAGTGCAGTCGCCGGATCTCAGCTCACTACAAGCTCCGCCTCCCGGGTTTACGTCATTCTCCTGCCTCAGCCTACCGAGTAGCTGGGACTACAGGCGCCAGCCACCTCGCCCGGCTAGTTTTTGTATTTTTTTAGTAGAGACGGGGTTTCACCGTGTTAGCCAGGATGGTCTCCATCTCCTGACCTCGTGATCCGCCCGTCTCGGCCTCCCAAAGTGCTGGGATTACAGGCTTGAGCCACCGCGCCCGGCCGGAATGCAGGTTTTAATGGTAGTCAGCTGAGTTAAGGTTTTTCTGAGGAGGCTTTCGGGAGTGGATTTCCCTCTTGCCACAGACTTCTTGTTTACCTTCAGACTTTCAAGCTGCAAACAAGTATAGCACACAAAGAAAGAAACTTACCGCAGCACTTGAGAGGGAATTAAGTAAACACTTTGGATTGACACCCATTCTGCACCAAAGTACATACATGCCATTTCCAAGCATCCTTCTACATAAGCCTTTATATTAGATAGAAGAAGATACAGGATAGCCAGTTATCCTTAAAATGAGTTTTATTTTTCCTAAATGAGTCATAGTCTTGGTATGCAAAATGACAGCACTTTATTGCCTTATGTAGTTCTTTAGAAGCTAAAAATCAGAAATTCTACAGTTGTTTTGAGTCTAATAACAATAACTAATATGTATTGAATACTTTTTATGCACCAACCATTTCTCATGTATTATTTCTTAATTGAGCCTCATATTACTTTTGCCCCAATTGTTAGGGATTGTGATATTTGTCTATATATTTTTGTCTTTATTTACGCATAGTGTTTTCATTTCATTTTCTTCCAAACGTCAAGGGCAAATGCATTCTTTATCCATAGAGAGAACAGAGCATTTTTGTCATATGGAAATTTACTGTGATATAATAATACATTTGTATACCCCAGTGAGATAAACTTGAACTCATAGTCACCCCATACCAGAATCAAAATACTAAATGTGTGAAGCTTGTTTATTCTTACATGTCAATGTGTGCCAGATTATCCTACACAAACTATGTAAAATTCATTTGCACAAGAACCATCAGATTCAGAATAAACAGTTTCAAAATGCATTAGGGTTAACAGAGCAAAGAATTTGGTACTCAGTAGAGATGAACAGCATTGAAATGCCTGTTAACTGCCTCTTTACTGAGGAAGCACTATGCACGTGCTATTTGGATGCTTTTTAGCATAGTAAATCTATTTCTATGCTTCAAACATAACGCAACAAGAAAGACAACATGCTCTACTCTTAACTTAAGAAAACATATGGGCGTGATGCCGAGTTTTGATGATCCATTCAACCTGGAATTTAGCCTAGACATGATTCACTAAATCTTAGATTGAAAAGAAACAAAACAAACCTCATCCTCCACAGACTTGTGTTAAGTTTTGCTTTAGAAACAGATGGCAAAGTAGAAAAGCTGGCTGGAAATTGATTGAATTTGAAAAATCAGATGTAGAAAAATCAAGTAATTCACCAGTCCAATAGATTGTTTTGAGGTTTCAGGACTATTCTTCACAGAATACTCTCAAGAGTGTTTTGGCCTCTATGTAATTAGGAACAACAGGTGATTATTATTATTTTTTTATCCTTTCTTTGGGGAATCTTTCTTATTCTGAAGGTCTCCACCCTCCAAAGTATTTCCAGAAAGAAAGTATATATTTTATTGTCTCTTTCATGCCTTGAATTCTACTTGGAAATTATTCTGACTCCTTAATGTGCATGCCTTACAACATTTGTAGATAGTTGTCATGTCTGTCAACTTGAATCACTGCATAGCCACACTGCATACACACACATGCATGTGTGTCTGTGCATGTGTGTGTGCACAGACACACACAAACACTATGTCACTTCTGAGAGGGGTTTATAAATGAAACATATTTGTGTAATCTTTCTTTTTTCCCTTACTGAATTCATTTTAGCTTTCATTCTTAGATTTTACATTCTATGACTGTCTACCTCTTTTCAGACTAGCTTTCTGGGCATCTTCCAATTCAATTTGAGGAAAACTTGTAAATTTTAGGATAAGAGAGACTCAGATGGAAGCCAAAAGATATAATTTGGAAAATGTCAAAGCCAATTTAAAAAGTAAAATAAAAGTATAAAAAATGTATGTTTATGCTAAGTCAAAAAATCAGGGAGTATTTCAGCTCATGAGTGGCCAGAATGACATATTAAAATCAATTCATTTTTTTCTTGTACCATATGGAAAAACATTCATTGCTAGACCAATCTGTACAGTCCTTATGTCAACTTTGTGCCTGTCAGATGTAGAAAAGCAGCATGGTGGCCCCTCGAAAGGACACATGTCCATAGACAGTCAACAGGTTGGGCTATCACTTCTTGGTCACCGATGATCCCTGACAGACTCTTCTGGGGAAGTGATTGAGAAAAGAGCTAAAGGAATGGCCTCCAAAACGAAGAAAAGCATGTACAAAATATTCTGCTCGGGGGACACTAAAAGAGTACTAGAACTTACACATGTTTATTTGATCTACAAATTAGAAACAAAATCACATTTGACCATTATTTGATACTATGAGAACATATATGCAAACTCTAAATCAGTTTCTAAGTTAGACCTGAGCCATGTTAAAAACTTGAGATGTCCTGAAGGGAAAAGGGAAGTTTCAAGCTGAGAGGTCTATAGTGGTGTGTTCAGTTCTCTGCTCTTGGCATATCGAGGTAGATAATGATACATGTTTTACCCAGGTCCTGTCACGTAAGGTTATATTATCAACTAAATTAGTCCTCAGAAAATGAAGGTGTTGCTTGCAAAAAAGCAACTACATGGAAATTCCAGACTGAAGAACACACTAATAATGCAAGGAGAGTGAATAAGAAAATGGCAGAGCTGACCTATCCATTCTTTGAGCTCTTCCTAGGCCACCTTATGAGATAAAATATTTATCATCTACTCATAGAGTGTATAAGGCACCTTGAAAAATTAGTTAGTGAGCCCTACAAACCCAGAACAATTGAGTCTTATAATATTTTCAACTGTGTTTAACGTTTCTTGATACCCAACCCAGTATGCTGTAAGTCTTCACTAAGCATAGGGATATGTGATTAAAAAGTTTGAGATTTCTCCTTTATTAACATAATTCAGAATGTCCCTTGGATTATATAACATAACAGAAATGGATGAAATAAACATGGAGAACAGTAAGATACAAACTAAAACACAGTCTTCCCTCCATATCCTTGGGTTTTGCATCCTTGGATTCAACTAATTGTGTCTCAAAAATATTTGTAAAATAAATATGACAATAAAAATAATACAAATAAGCAATATAATATAACAATTATTTACATAGCTTTACATTGTATTAGGTATTGTAAGTGCATCTAGAGATGATTTAAAGCATACAGGAGGATATGCATAGGTTACATGCAAATACTATACTATTTTATATTAGGGACTTGAGCATCCATTAATTTTAGTATCCATGGACATCCTGGAATCAATCTCCCATGGATAGCGAAGGATGACTACATCACTTTCCCAGTAAAAACAGACATAGAGGAAATATTGTTTAATATTGGAAGAAACAAGTACCAGAACAAATTCACTATGTGGGATATTTGTCATGAAGTTGGATAAAGGAAGAGATGTTTCCAATGCCAGAACTTATGGTATTTTCAAAATTCTGTTATAATAATAAAATATAAAATTATTTTGTGAACTACACTACTAAAAAGCTGTACCAGACTTAAAACTTTTTAATTAAAAAATTCTGTAGACAAACAGTATAGGTATAAACTCATGTGGTGGCAGCTTGGCTGAAATTTATGAGTATGGGGCAAAAGGAAACAGAGTTAGCATCATGTTTGCAATATTCTCATTGCATGATAATTTATAGCAAAGCAGAGAAATTGAGGCCAGAAGTACACAGAATGTTATGGTATGTCTCTAAACATATCAACACAACAATAATGATACCTGGCATTTAAAAAACACTTCTTCATACCAGGTTCTGTTCTTAGTGACTTTATTTATTTATTTATTTTTAGATGGAATCTCACTCTGTTGCCCAGGCTGGAGTACAATGGCATGGTCTTGGCTCACTATAACCTCCGCCCCCCTGGTTCAAGCAATTCTCCTGCCTCAGCCTCCCGAGTAGCTGGGACTACAGGTGCATGCCACTACGCCCAGCTAATTTTTTGTAATTTTAGTAGAGACAGGGTTTCACTGTGTTAGCCAGGATGGTCTCGATCTTCTGACCTCATGATCCACCCGCCTCAGCCTCCTAAAGTGCAGGGATTATAGGCGTGAGCCACTGCGCCCGGCCCTTAGTGACTTTCACACATTCACTCACTTAGTCATCACGACTCTATGGAGGGCGATTCAGTTATCATGTTCATTTTTCAGATGTGGACACTGAGACACAGAAAAGTTAGAAATCTCCCAAATATCACACAGAATGTGGTCAAACCAGGCCAATCTGGTCAGTCTGGCTCTAGAGCTAATTAGTAAATTTTACTGCTGCTCTTATCTAGTTACCTTTGTGAGGCATTTCTTTTTTTAAAGCCACAACAGCCATTAATATCAAAAATCAAAGTAAATAGACTTTAGAAGCAAACTTTGAAATCACTGCATATTTAATCACATTTTCTTTCTAAAATATTTAAAACATTTTTAGCAAAGGAAGGAGCTACTTAATCATTAATGATCACAACCGACAAATAGAGTATTTTAGATTTCATCTTTAGGATGTCCTTAAAATTTTCTATTTTTTGTATTTTTCATCACATACATAGCATATTTGTACCCGTATATAATATGCGTGTTCAAATGTATCTCTGTATACACTTTTATTAGGCTATGCATACGAAAGGTATACTGATGGGGGTACAATAAAAAAAAGTCTAAGGATTGGTGAACTAAAGAAATAATTTGTATCAAATAAGAAAAGGAATGGTAAAAAGCAGGCGAGACAGGGATGAGGATTCTAAAGACTCTGAGGAGCAGGGGGAATCAGTAGAAATATTAGGAGATTGTGTCTGAAACATGGAGAGGAAGAAAAGAATGATGGGTGTGGTGTGAGATGAGGCTGGAAAAGGTGTCAGGGAGGACGAGAGGACAGGTGGGAGAAAGGTTTGTACCAAGACGATGGCAAAAGAAGGTCAGTGGGAAAAGGTGAACTTTGGACTAGATGGGGTCATTGAAATGAAGCGAAGATATATGGAGAAAAATGTATACTGAGATAGTCTATTTCTCTTTCGTCTATCTCAGAGAAAATGGTAGTCACAGTAATGAAAGCTGAGTCTATGAAAGGTAAAAAAGGGGAGGATTCAACATTTTGACAAAATAGATTTTTTGTTAAATACAGTGAAGAAAAAATGGATATGTAAATGTTGTTCATTTATTATAATTTTAAATTTGTTTTATAATTTCTGATAATCAAGAGTGACCTGAAATACTTCAGCATTTTGTTTCTCATTGTATAAAGTTCTCAATAATCTCTAAGCAAGCATTTAAAGGGAGTTATGATTTTTATCTTTTTAATAGAATGAGGAATCATTTTGTAACCAGAATTATTCTGTTCTCCAAATTATGAACCTATGGCTTTGCAAGAGATGTTTAGAGTTCTTTTTAATCCTATAAAAACACTATCCCATTCAGAGATGCATCTCAGTTCACACACAAACACAATTTTCAAAATTCCTTCTAAATGAGGGCGTTTTTGTTTGTTTTTGTTTTTTTCTTTTTTTAAATCTTTTCCATCTGACTTCTGAGATTTGGGCCTTACGTCCTATCCCCACACTCACAAAAGTGAAGGAAAAACACTTCTCTCTTTGAAGTGGGAAAAAGGACTCTGTGGCTGAGGTTTCCTGGTGCAAGGTCACCCCAGAATGTTCCGCTGTCTCCCCTAGAGTGTTGATGGGTGACTCTGAAGCTCCAGAACGCTGACATTGAATGCGGTGGAAGAAATGTTCTTAACGACTAAAGAGTCATGTCCCTTATCAATGTTGCATTGTGAACATTCCGGAAGATTGCCAAAGCTTTGTAAAACACCCATATTAATTTAAATCTCAGACACATTGAGATCAAAAGTTAATAGAAAGTCTTCAGTTAAAAAAAGTAACTAAATAAATATATAAATGAATAAACCAGAAAATCACAGTAAAAGGGAGTTTTATAAGCTTTGCAGTAGTGGAAGAAAGTAAAATTGTGCTTTGCAGTAGAAGATATTTAATTGACTGAAAGTTTAAAATAACAGGAATTCTGTGAATTTTATGAGGACTGTGTACAATGAGTTTGTCCATGTACTTAACAAAAACACTTTTCTTAAACTTCCTATATTCAATATGAACTTTAAAAATCAGCTTTTGAAGATAATTTTGGAAATGCACAGTATATTGACATATCCTAGGGAAGCGGAGGGTGCAGGATCCATTAGTTCAAATCTGTTCTTTTGACTTGATGTGTTAATACAAAACATAATAGAAATAATAGTAGCTTCTCCAGATCTGGCATATCTGGGTGTTAAGAGTCCTTAAACCACCTCTGTCCCTCTAATGGGACAATGTGAGACGAAGGCACAAGAGTGTAAAGAGTGAAAAGATGTGAGGGTCATTATTCTTTCCTATGAATCTCTGCAACCCAATAGCAGACAGCTAATTAGGACAAGATTTTTTTTTTCAGCTAGGTATCGGACATTTTGAAGTACCCACTGTCCCGTTTCCTTTATCTTTTCTACCTTATATCTGTGGATTTTCATGCTAAACTTATTTTAAGGGCCTGGCAGGGTGAAAATGGAGTTATTATCTTGAAACAAAACCTTGGTTCATCCCAGAATCGTGACTTACTACATTTCAAGTTTCAAGGATTTTGTCCTCTCACTTATGCCTCTCATTAGTGATTCATGAATGAAGACTTTTCATAGTGTAATACACTTTTTTCATATCTGGATTAGGTGATTAGATATAGTTCAACAGTGTCAAGAAAAAGGCACCAATTTAGGTGCAAGAAAAGGTGGAAGTTACTTCAGGCATTAAAAATTAATCATAGCTTTTCTTTGTTCTTGGCATGCAAGCATCACCCAAATATGAATGGAGGACTTAGTGTGCTTCAATCACTGTAGAATTGTAGGGCTGAATAGCACACGTGAGAGATGGCAAATGGGTGAAAATATGTTACTCACGTCAACTCCTCTCTCCTAGGGAAGTGGTGGTCATTGCTAATAAGGTCTCGACTTTCTTTCCTGCTGAACTTCAGTCTCCTTAACACAGAAACTAGGAATAATTGAGAGCTGGCATATAAATGACAACTCACCTTCCATTTCTTCGTTTCCAATAGGAAGTTTATCGTCTAAAACTTTTGTAAGAAAGAGAAAGGGTTAAGAATATACAGAAATACTGATTAGATGTACTTGTAACATAGCTGCTCAGATGTGTTGTGTGGTGCTAGGGCAATGAAGCCATTTGACTTACATCTGCTAATTCAGTGAGTCCATCAATCTGACTGCTTTTCTCTCTCAGTTTCTTTTTTCTTTCTTTCTTTCTTTTTTTTTTTTTTGTTTAGGGGTACATGCACAGGTTTGTTATATAGGTAAATTTGTATCATGGGAATTTCTTGTACAAATTATTTCATCAACCAGGTATTAAGCCTAGTACCCATTGGTTGTTTTTTTCCTGGTCTTCTCCCTCCTCCCACCCTCTGGGAGGCAGCAGTGTGTGTTGTTCCCCTCGATATGTCCATGTGTTCTCGTCATTTGCTCCCACTTATGAGTGAAAACATGTGGTATTTGGTTTTCTGTTCCTGAGTTAGTTTGCTAAGAATAATGGCCTCCAGCTCCATCCATGTCCCTGCAAAGGACATGATCTCATTTTTTTTTATGGCTGCATAGAATTCCATAGCGTATATGTATCACATTTTCTTTATCCAGTCTATCACTGATCGGCATTTAGGCTGATTCCATGTGTGTGTTATTGTGAATAGCGCTGCAATGAACATTTGAGTGCATTTATCTTTATAATAGAACAATGTATATTCCTTTGACTATATACCCAGTGATGGAATTGCTGGGTTGAATGATATTTCTGTCTTCAGGTCTTTGAAGGAATCCACCACACACTGTCTTCCACAATGGTTGAACTAATTTATACTCCCACCAACAGTGTATAAGTGTTCCTTTTTCTTCACAACCTTGCCAGCATCTTTTATTTTTTTACTTTTTAATAATAGCCATTCTGACTGGTGTTAGATGGTATCTCATTGTGGTTTCAATTTGCATTTCTCTAGTGGTAAGTGATGTATAGCTTTTTTTCATGATTGTTAGCCATGTACATGTCTTCTTTAGAGAAGTGTCGGTTCATGTTCTTTGCTTACTCTTTTTTTCTTTTGAGGTGGGGTCACGCTCTGTCGCCAGGTTGGAGTGCAATGGCGTGATCTCAGCTCACTGCAACCTCCACCTCCTGGGTTCAAGTGATTCTCCTGCCTCAGCCTCCCAAGCAGCTGGGATTACAAGCACGTGCCACCACGCTCAGCTAATTTTTGTCTTTTTAGTAGAGACGAGGTTTCACCATGTTGGCTAGGATGGTGTCGATCTCCTGACCTCGTGATTCACCCACCTCGGTCTCCCAAAGTGCTGGTATTACAGGTGTGAGCCATCGCACCCAGTCCTTTGCATACTTTTTAATGGGGTTGTTTTTCTCTTGCAAACTTGTTTAAGTCCCATATAGATTGACTATTAGACTTTTGGATGGACTATTAGACTATTAAACATACAGATGGCTATTAGACTTTTATCACATACACGGTTTGCAAACCTCCCATTCTGGAGGTTGTCTGTTTACTTTGTTGATAGTTTCTTTTGCTGGCAGAAGCTCTTTACTTTAATTAGATCTCATTTGCCAATTTTTCATTTTGTTGCAATTGCTTTTGGTGTCTTCATCATAAGATCTTTGCCCATGTGTATGTCCTGAATGGTATTGCCTAGGTTGTCTTCCAGGGTTTTTATAGTTTGGGGTTTTACATTTAAGTCTTTAATCTATTTTGAGTTAATTTTTGTATATGGTTTACAAAAGGGGTCCAGTTTCAGTCTTCTTCATATGGCTAGCCAGCTATCTCAGCACCATCTTTTGAATAGGGAATCATTTCCCTGTTCCTTGTTTTGGTCAGGTTTGTTGATGATCAGATAGTTGTAGCCATATGGCCTTATGTCTGGGTTCTCTATTCTGTTTCATTGGTCTATGTGTCTGTTTTTGTACCAGTACCCTTCTGTTTTGGTTACTGTAGCCCTGTAGTGTTGTTTGAAGGCTTTTGATAAAATTCGACACGCCTTCCTGTTAAAAACCCTCAATAACTAGGTATTAAGGTAACATACCTCAAAATAATAAGAGCCATATATGACAAACCCACAGCCAGAATCATACTGGATGGCCAAAAACTGGAAGCACCACCCTTGAAAACTGGCATAAGACAAGGATGCCCTCTCTCACTACTTCTATTCAACATAGTATTGGAAATCCTGACCAGAGTGATCAGGTAAGAAAAGAAAAAAGGGGCATCCAAATAGGAAAAGAGGAAGTCAAACTATCCCTGCTTGCAGATGACAGATTCCTTTATCTCGAAAACCCCATAGTAGCTGCCCAAAACCTCCTTAAATTGATAAACAACTTCAGTAAAGTCTCAGATTGCAAAATCCATGTGCAAAAATCACTCATATTCCTATACACTGACAACAATCAAGCTGAGAGCCAAATCAGGAATGTGATCCTATTCACAACTGCCACAAAAATAAGTAAATAAATAATAAATAAATAAATAAATAAATAATAAAATACCTAGGAATACAGCTAACCAGGGAGGTGAAAGATCTCTACAAGGATAACTTCAAACCACTGCTCAAAGAAATCAGAGATGGCACAAACAGAAAAGCATTCCATTCTTATGCATAGGAAGAATCAATATACTTAAAATGGTCATACTACCTAAAGTAATTTATGTATTCATTGTTATTCCTACTAAACTACCATTGCACTATCACAGAACTAGAGAAAACTATTTTAAAATTCATATGGAACCACAAAATGACCTAAATATCCAAGTCAATCCTAACCAAAAGGAACAAAATTGGAGACATTTTTTCATTTTCTATTAAACCTTGATCAGGGAATAGGAAAAGCTGATGAGGAAACTTGATTTGGAGTCATCTGAGAAGATCTTTTGAGGGAAGAGATTCCATTCAGGGATCACCACTGATATTGTTTGGATTACATGAGTTTCTTCATGTTTTCTATAAATATTAATTTGCTTATTGATTTAAATCATAGATATCTTTTTTTCTTTAAAACTTGCCATGTAATATTAAAATATCACGTAGTTAGGTAAAAGATTCTGGGTGGGTAAAAAGAGTAAAAATGAAATCATTGCCAAATAATGTTAGCAATTATTAAATGGTTTGTTAAAAAATACAATAAGAACAGAATTAAGGCAGGAGAATTGCTTGAACCCAGGTGTTTGAGATCAGCCTAAGACCCTATCTCTGCAAAAAATTTTAATAATTAGCTGGGTGTGGATGTGTGTCCTCATATTCATAGCTACTGGGGAGGCTGAGGCAAGAGGATTGCTTGAGCTCAGGAGCTTGAGGCTGCAGTGAGCTATGATCATACCGTTGCACTCATTTTGCCTGGGCAACAAAGCCAGATTCTTTCTCAGAAAAAAACAAAACCAAACCAAACAAAACAAAACAAAAAAACCCAGAAAAACAAAACAAAATAAAAGACAACAAGTAATTTGGGAGCATTAGCTTGTTTGTAAAATCACTATAAAGGACAATAAAATGGTAAAATGGTAAACTTCCACATGCTAGAATTAATGCCCTCCCAAAATTGTGGACAGATGTTCACGATATGGGGAAATTCCTACAGATTCAGAAACAAAGTAGTTAGTCAATGATTCATGAATAATCGTGTTAAGAGTCAGTGCGGATTCCCTGGGAACTCTCTACATGCGAGTGTCCCAACAGGCTTCCATCACCGTGATTATGGAAAGCAAAACAAGGAAATTCCCTGATTGTTTTCATATCACTTGGGCTTTAAGTCCTCCCTTAGCTATATTTCTTCTCCTTCACGGTGTCTTTGATTATGATTTTAACCAAGTGTTACCTGTATGCAAATATTTTGTACAAATATTTCCACTGAAGATACAAAATAAAAGTTTTTCCAGATAAAAAATTTCATAGGATTGGCCCAAAATGGATAACATTTTTATTTATCTCGAGACAGGGGCTCACTCTGTCACCTAGGCTGGAGTGCAGTGGTGATCACAGCTCACTGAAACCTCCGCCCTCTGGGCTCAAGGGATCCTCCTACCTCTCAGCTTCCTGAGTAGCTGGGGGCTACAGGTGCCTGCCACCTTGTGCCTGGCTATCGGCTTTTTTTTTTTTTTTTTTGTAGAAACAGAGTTTCACCATGTTGCCCAAGCTGGACTTGTACACCTAGGATCAAGCAACCCACAGGCCTCCACCTTCTGGAGTGCCAGGATTACAGGCATGAGCCACTGTGCCTGTGTAACATTTCAGATGATATGTTATTTACCTATTGCAGTATAAAAATTACTCCAAAGCATACTGGCTTAAAATAACAAATATTTATTATGTCAAAGTAAGTAAAAAATCTTGGTGTGTTTCAGCAGAGTGTCTGTGGTTCAGAGTTTTTCACAAGGTGTTGCCTGAGATGCAGTCATCTCAAGGCTCAACAGGGGGAAGATTGGTTTCACATTCATTCAAGTGGCTTTTGACTGGCCTCAGGTCCTCACTAGCTACTGGCCATTTCCTTTCCATGTGGGTCTTTCCATAGGCAGCTTACAACATGGTAGCTGGCTTCTCTCAGAGCACGTCAGCAGAAAGAGTGAAATAGAGCAAGCAAGATGGAAGCCAAATTGATCAAAATCTAATTTCAGAAGTGCCATCCTGTCACTTTTGCTGTATTCTATTCACTAGAAGGAAGTCACTAGATCCAGTCTACAATCAGAGGAAAAAATTACACACAGCCAAAAATTGATAAATGAAGGCCATCTTAGAAGTTGTCTACCACAGAAGGTATGAAATGCATACAAGGTTTAAAATGTATTATATTTATTACAGTAATTTATTTAGATATTTTATTCGAATAGTTTCTTTTTCAACATTATCAGAAATTAATCATCCTTTAATTATTTTGTTTATTAATGCTAATTGGAGCCATTGGGAAGTAAATTATCTAATTTAACAATTAATTTGGGATATATGAGAAACATTTTTACTAAGTGCAGTTGGGAGGAGAAAAACCACTACCAAAGTTTTTCTTAAAATAATATTAAATGAGGTTGTCTTCATAGAAAAAATCAGTTTATTGATTTTAGAATTTTTATTCTAAGTAACTATACAAATTTTAGGATTTTAATATTTCAAAATAGATTCACTGAGGTAATGTGAAATTTTGTCAGCTATCTTCTCTTATAACCTCTTTCTATCAGATTTTCCTTTTCTCTGTTTATTCAATCTCTAGAAAAGAGATTTTCTTTTTCATTTTTAAGTAATTTCTCAGTTTAGATTAAAATCGCTCAAAGATAACTATTTTTTGTACTTCTGCATAAGAAATGGTGTAACCATAATTCTGAAAGAATAAACAATGATGAATACATGTTTCACGGTAAAAATTTTTATATTTTGATAATAGATTATCCTTCAAAAATTAGCATAATGCAATAGGCCAAGAATACTATATACTACATCATTTATTTCATTAGCCATTATTCAGTATAACATCTAAAACATACCTGTAGTTTTGCTCTAACATCTTTACCAGATACCTCAAAGTCTTCAGAGTCCTCAAGACATATAGAGGAAAACATCGTTTTCCTCTATACTTCTAGGTTCTCTGGCAGGACTCTGAACATTAACTGACAAAAGACAAATTAACAAAATGAAAACAAACAGTTATTAACATGTGCAGCACAAATTCCTGTGGGAGAAACTCAGTGATGAGTAACTCAAAGGAGTGATTAGAACATGAGCTTCTATAGCATCTTAACAAAAGAACAGCACATTTGTGGAAAAGTTATCAGACAAAAGAAAAGGGTTTTAAGGCTTTTAGGGGCCAGGAACTGTGGAGTGTTAAATATAGGGGGCAAATCTAATGGGTCATTTAGCAAGGTCCGTTTGTGCAAGTCCATCTCCCTGCCGTCTTGTTTTCAGTGATGTTCTTTTTGGTATGCGAAGAGAGTGGGAAAACACCTTCACAAAGGGAAATGATATTCCATTTTTAGGCAGATTAGGAAAGGGTAGAATCTCCTCTGCTTTTTCTCAACTGCATTTAACTCAAAATAATTTTAATGCCAGAGTAGCCTATTTTGGTATAATATACTCTGAATGTCTTTAACTTCAACAATTTTTAATGTTCTATATTTTTAAAAAATTAAATCCAACTATGGTCCATTTGATAACTTCAACTGTCTTCTGAGATTTATTTCAGACATATTTTGGCTGTGAAATTTGCATTTAGCACCGATACCTGTTTTGTCTACATCGAGTGGAAAATTATTAATATATTTCTAGTTTTTAGCCAATTTATATTCTCTACATCATTTCCCCACTAGTTCTCGAATTAGCAGAAGCTATATTTGGAAATTAATTTCTCCAAACTAAAGAAATTATCTGCTAAAATTCTCTATTTTTCCCCTAATCCTAGCTTTTAATTACCTCACATTCTCCTCATTGATAAAAATTTTTTATCCTCCTCATCTTCCTAGTTATTTATTTGAAACTGATTTCTTTTCTAAGAAAATAAAGGCTTGAGTCTATTTAAATCTGGATGTGTTTTGGTATCTAATTTAAATTTAATTATGTAATTATCATTCCTACCCAGTGTTCTGTGTTTTGGAAACTTCATTCATATAATTATCATAAGTCTGGAAGGAAATCTGAAAATTGAAAATTGTGTTGCTAAATTTGGTATTTGATTTTGATATAAAACAATATCAATCCAAGGATCGTTCAAAAGACTATAAGAAGGTCAAGTCCATTCTTCAAGATTTTTATCAATATTTAATTTAGGACCAAGCTAACCAGATGCAGCAGCATTTCTAGCAAAATGGAGCTTGAGAAAGAGAAATCACCTGTTTTACTAAGGTAGAAAAAGGTCCAAGGTCTTCAATACTTTGATAAAAGCAGGATTTAAAAAATAACCACTGAAAATACAGTAAACTTTTTCAAAAAACTTTGATTTAGCAGTTTCTTACGTCTGAAATTGCCTTGAAATGTATTACCATACCCACAACAAGGTCTTATTTAAGTTAAAATGGAATCAAATAATATGAGGGCCGAGAACATACCTCACCATGATCTTGTAGGGTAAGTGTGTTTTATCAAGATACAGGTGCTACGCTCCCTGGGGAATCTCTACCAGACTCCCTGGGGGACGTTGGAGTGATGACCAGTCCAATGATGAGAAGTGGGAGGCTGCACACAGGTAGGCTTGTTCTGAGACTTTTGATGAGGCAGCAAGCATGGTCAGCAGCCTCAATTTTCTCTTCTCTGAATCCCAAGACCAGAAGAAAGCCACAGGGCTAAGTTGTCTCTGAAATGCTTTTGTGTGCTTTTATGCAACCTCATAAATTTCCAAATGTGTTGTGCTCAAACCAAACAGAATATATTTCTAATTTACAATTGCTGCTCTGTGAGATGGTGGCCAGTTTTCTGTGCAATAAAATGGTACATCAAGATTTGTAGGCAGTTCTCATTGTGAACATAGTGCATTGGGACAAACATAAATGATACCATTAAAGATTCATTCCACAACCCTCACTAGAGTTTTATCCAGCTACATGGCATTACTTTTAATACAGATTTAGAATATATTTTTTCTTTCCTCTCATTTTACAGCTTAAATATTTGTGGTTTGTTTTGGTTTAGTACCTGTTTCTATGTTAATCTTTCAAGACGGAATACCTCCCATTAAAGTTTCTTCTTAGCCATTTTCTCCAGACCCTCATTAAGAGAAATGTTTCTGAGAGTTCCCTTAAAAGTAAGTGCAGCTTGTCTCTTCTACACACGACCTTTGCAGAGACTGAGCTCAAACACGAGGCTAAGCTGAGCTGCCTTCTTTCAAACTATTCCTCAAGTAAGCAAATTTGCCTAATATTCTCAGTCTACTTTTGGTTGAGATACAAAGTCATGTGTAAAAATAGAAACAAAAAGAAAGGGAGAGAAAGGGTCAGAAATCATGATATTAATATTAAATTTCTTTTTGTCAAAAATAAGGGTCTGTAGTCAAGGCATATGTAATTTGCCTGGCACTTCATGTGCTAGCAAATAAGCCAGAAAACTAGATTTACTCCACTCTAACTTAGCTATCCCAGAACTAAATGAAGATTGCCTGAATATATTCAGTGCAATACACTTTACGGTCTTTCAAAGCTTCTATTTTTATAGATGTAAATATAATTTCATTAGTTTAAACTACTTATTAGCTTCTCTCTTGATTTTATCATTAAAGATTCTATTGAACAGTTTTGGGTCACAGAACTCCATGATTACTTGATTAATCTACTCATTCGATCAATTTTTAAAAATATATATCAGAGAACTTTGAAATCTGCTCTCCAGAAATACTAATTTGCACACAATCATATATATACAGTAGTTGTCTACAACTTGTAGGATTTATGGATCCCCTACAGACCATCTAGACATTTCTCAGATTAAAAACACTTGTTATATTTCTTCTTTCTTGTCAGCATGTAAATATATCCTGGAGTGAATTGCCCCTAGTTAAAACAAACAGAAACACAAAAGTATCTCTTAATTTGAATGTTGTAGGCTCCCCCATAGCTAAAGTAGGCATTCCTCTTTGAATATGCATTGTCTTCTAGGTAACATTCTGCTCCTCTTCCTCCCTTCTACAGTGTAATCATTATCTCTGGTTTCCTACTTCCCATCTATTCTTCAGTCCGTTGCCTTCTGGCTTCTGTTCCATTGAAACTGCTTTTGTTCAGATCACCATAACTTCTTAGTTTTTGACACTAATGGGCACTTCAAAAATCTTTATTATACTTTTTCAGTATTGAACTTTTACATAGGAACAAAGAACAGGAGAAAATAAAGTACTTTCTAGGTCATCTCAACTGCTCCTTCTTGATTTCCTTTATATTTCCTGATCATCTTGACACAGTATTTCCTGGCATCTCATCAACATTTTTTGCCACTTATATTTCCTGGGTGAATGCAGATAGGCTGATGAGCTGATTATATCTCTATTCCTCACCAAGACTGCTCGGAGTACTAAACTGTGAAGTCTAAAAATTACTGTGCATTTTCTCTTGGCAGTCTCACAGATACCTCAAAATCAAAATTTCAAAATTAAACCTATCTTCTCTGAAAAACATTTTCTCCTTTGTATTCTGTGTCTCAATCAAAGACATCACTACAGACTCAGTTATCCAATGGAAAATTCTGGAGACATTCCATATTCCTCTTACCTCATCCTACACATCTATCTGGTGAGCAAGTCTTATATATTCAAACTCTTGTGTGTCTTTCAACTGCCCCTCTTATCTTCATTTCAGAGTCATTTATAAAGTAGAATTGATTGATTGGATAAGGAAATGCAAGAGAAAGACTTCCCAAATCTTATATGTATATGTATTCGTGTGTGTGCATGTGTGTGTGTATGTGTGTAGTCTTGTGGCAGAATTTCTTTTCCAGAAAAATTCAGTTTTTGCTCAAGGTCTTTCAACTAATTGGATGAGACCCAGTCACTTCATGGAGTATAATTTCCCTTACTTGAAGTCAACTAATGATAGATAGTAACCACATCCTGCAAAATACCTTCATAACAATACCCATATTTGTGTTTGATTAAATACTATTGCCTAGTCAAGTCAACACATAAAACTTACCATCACAAGTTAGAAGAGTTTTCCAGCTTCCAGAGCAGATTTGAGCTACACGGGGTTGTTATATTATCATGTTATCATTTCCAGTGGATTCTTATTAGTTTTCCTTGGTGACAGGGGTGAAAGGAGAGGAGATAGAACTGGGTTTAAGGTGTCATTCCTATAAATGGTCTGTGACGTTTTGCTTTCCTTGTCATTGCAATCCCAGAAAAAAGCAAACTGATTAATGACTTCACATGCAATTACTTGTGCCTGTATAAGTTTTTTTTTCCTCTCAAGTGTGTTCAAACAGTGAAAGACTAGCAGAAAACAAAGAATCCTGAATATAAGAATGGAACAGTTTAATAATAGACTGCACTGCTTATATCACAGCATGTGGCCATCTACTCTGCCTACATATGTGGCTGAGCCAGTAGAGTACACTCATCTCCTCTTCAGGCCTGACAAAGCTCAAAAGAGCAGCTCAATGGCTTCGTGGGAAAGAAGATAACCCAAAGAATTTTAATTAATAATGATATAGTCATTGAAATCAAAGGTAAATAAATAGTAGGTCACCAGCATGCTACAGGTAAAGAAGGAACTCCAATAAAAGAAATGTATAGCTTGAAGGATGTGGTGATGATTACATTCAGCCGATAATTTTTTTTTGTCAATTTGTTTGACTTCTCATTTCCCCCCCCCCCCCGGCAGTTGAATTGTCTGCTTTTTTCCTTGAAGCTGTTAAGGCTTGAGAAAGAAAACAACATAGGCATTTTAATTAACTTAGATGCAGTGTTTGCTTGAAAAGTAGTCACTCTGAAATAACGTGGTCTCCTCTGCACTGGCAGCAGCTGTTTCAAAGGGTGTACTGGAAGAATAAGGGAGGCTTAAGTTTAAACTAAAAGTAACACGACAGTTACAAGCTCTGCATTCATGCTGTGTTCAAAAGCTTCCTCTATTTCAATTTCCCTTCCTTTTAGAATAAGTAGGGAGGAAAAGAATAAATAATACCTTCTAGAAGGTTTCCTCCTGTGGGACTCCATCTTTCTGCAGTGAGCTACTACACATTCCCTACTCAAAGAACATTAATGCAGACCTCCAGGGGAATTTTAAAGAAAAAGATCACCAGAAAGGTGACACTTCTAGAAATAGTATCATGGTGTTCGCTCATTAGCCTTGGCTGGTGCAGAGCTGTTCCTCTCAAAGAATTCCTCTTAAAATGCTGCACTTCTAAACTTGGCAGCATAAAGGAAAGTGGAAACTCCTCACTCAAAAACAATTTATATTCTCTTGCTATCTGACCTGCATTAGGAATAAAGGATCTGGAAAGCACTGAATCTAATTTACTCACTCAATATTCTTAGATGTTCTTTCCTAGTCACTTTCTACTGATCTATGTATTAGTGCCTCTTGGATAATCCTTAATGATCCTGTTTCCTAGGATCAACACCCTTAGGTATTTCCCTTCCCTTATGTGTAGGCTGGATCTTACGACTCTTTTCCAGTGAAAAGAATGTGGCAAAAATGATGGGATGTCACTTCCAAGATTGGGTTACAAAAAGACTGTGGTTTCCATCTTAAATACCCTTTCTTGCTTTTCACTGGTTCACTTTGAGGGAAACCAGCTGCTGAGCTCTGAGCTGTTCTATGAAGATGATGCAGCAAAAAAATTATATCTCTGGTCATCAGTCAGCAAAGACTTGAACCTCTCAACAGCCTCATGAGTGAGGTCAGAACTGTGTCCTACTCCTCATCAAGTCTTGAGATGGCTGCAGCCTGAACAACATATGGACTGCAGCCTTGTGAGATATTGTGATCGAAAGACCCTGCTAAGCAGTGCATGAACTCCTAAACAACAGAGAATTTCAGAGAATACGTATGTGTTGTTTTAAGCTGCTATATTTGGAGGTAATTTTTTTTCAGCAGTAGGATGAACAATATGTATAATATAGTATATTATTTTTAAGCACCAAATATGTTTGCTTCTACCTGGCACAAAAAGGAAGAGGATGGGCGTATATCTAGATTATCTGATCAATTTAAATAGACCAGTTTTACTGTTTTCGTTCACTAAGTTTACTTAATGATAGCCAAATTATTTGCTTTACTATTTTTCCGGCCTATGTAAAGAGGCTATATAATCCAAGACACTTACAAAATGTTTTTTTGCTATTCTTATTTACTTAGAAAAAAGCAGAAGTTATCAACCACACTGGTAAAGACTGTATAAAAGGGTATTAAGAAAGATGCTAATGTCACTGATTTTTTTAAATAAAACATATTTGAATATGAAAACACACAGCAGAAAAACTTCCAAAGGTAAAGACTCCAGGGAGTAGAGTTTCCAAGAGAGTCATTTGTGTAAACGGATGTTAATTAGAAGAAGCTTGAGATGGGATATATAATCATGCAAGTGGGTAGAAAGGACAATTGTACTGTTATATAAGTTATCACCATTATGGCTGCTAAGTGATGGAATCTGCTAAGGAAGTTAGTAATATTTACACAGCACAGTTAATAATAACAACTAACATTTTGAACACTTATTATATCCTAACCGTTGTCATAGTTAATCTGTAAAATACACCTTTGAGACAGGTACTATTGTCATCTTAATTTTACAGATGAGGAAATGGAGGTTAGGAAAGGTGAAGTGACTTGTGTAAAATCAAGCAGTGAATGTCAGAAAAGGGACTGTAACCTATTTTTCCTGCTGTCTTGGGGTGTATGAAAGCTAGAGTGCAAATACATTGAATTCAATAGTAACTGGAATCTTCTATAATTGCTTACAGATAGGTCTGTGATCCAGTCTTAATTTCCACATTTGTCCATTCCTAACTTCACTTATTCCAGATGAGATGAGCCCATCAAATGAGATTTCTGTTGGCCAATGATATCTTTACATCTGACAAAGGGTCCATCTAATTTCCTTCTGAATAGAAGGTAAAAGTGACTGATAATTATGTGCTTTGAGACCAGGGAGGATATAGCATGTGTAATTCCATCCATCTTTTAAGACAATATTTCAAAACCAGAATTATTTTTAAAAATAAAATTATATGCCTTTTTAAAAGCCTAGCAAACTTATCCAACCATATATGTCAATTCAGAGAGCACTAACCCCTTTCTTTCTCTAAGTTTTCTCATCCTAGTGATGAGAACACTACTCAATGCTTAAAGCTTCATCGGTAGGGGCAGGTGCCAAGTCTTCTGTTGGAAAATACTTAGATTAAAACAAAATACGTGAGTTTGATATCTGGCTCCTTTTGAATGCTCTTGTGTACTCTTAGGCAAGTCACTTAGACTCTTTTCCATACAATGAAGATTACGCTTAGGGTACTTGGTCATTGTGAGGTTTAAATAAAGTAAGGAAATAGAAGTTCTTATAACCTGTTCTGTACTATAAAAATCTGAATTATTATACTTATAACTTTATGAGTGTGATTAAAATCCTTCTCAAATGCCTAAAATTTCTTTCCAAAAAGTTTTGGAATCAGAACATACAAAGTGAAAATTTTGCCGTTCTGGTTCACTCTACTCTTTGATCCCAAAAGTATGTTTCTTTAACATTTCAGGGAAATTTTTAGTCAAATAGAACACATCTTTTAAAAGATAATAGAAACATACCTAAAAGTAGTTTGTCCACATAGAGAGAGATTGCAAAATTGTGACTGAGTAAAATGATACAAAATTCAGTGTGATGGACTTGTGGTGTTTTAGTTCAGTGGTTCTTGACTAGGGGTGATTTTTACTCCCCAGGGACATTCAGCCGTGTCTGGAGACATTTTTGACTTATCACAACTAGAGGGGTTGGGCCTAGGGATGCTGCTAAATATTCTATAGTGAACAGGGCAGTCCCACAACGTAGAATTACCTAGCCCCACATGTCAGCATGCTGCTGTTGAGAAACCCTGCCTTAGATGACACTAGGCAACCTGCACTCTTTCAGATTCAACTGCTAGGGCTCCTAACCATTAAGAGGCTATTATGACTACTATGGAGACCCTGTTATGTGCTCCTTTCTCCTTTTGCTGTTTAACTTAAGGGCCTTATCTTCATCATCCTAAAAGACTATTTCATCCTTTTATATTTCAAGTCAAAATTTATGTGGAACCTCTATGGAAACTCATGAGACACCATGGACTGTGGAGACATTAATGTGCTACTGACACCAGTTGTAAATCTTCATCTCAACTGCTGCTCTCAATGCTATCTCAAAGATTTCAAAGAGCCTGAAAGAAGTAGACTCCAGAGTTTAAAACAAACAAACAGTTCTCACTCATAGGTGGGAACTGAACAAGGAGATCACTTGGACTCGGGAAGGGGAACATCACACACTGGGGCCTATCATGGGGAGGGGGGAGGGGGGAGGGATTGCATTGGGGAGTTATACCTGATATAAATGATGAATTGATGGGTGCTGACGAGTTGATGGGTGCAGCACACTAACATGGCACAGATATACATATGTAACAAACCTGCATGTTATGCACATGTACCCTAGAACTTAAAGTATAATAAAAAACAAACAAACAAACAAACAAAACAAAAACAGCTGTCCTATGATCAACCTAAGTGATATAGAGGTAGTGCTGCCCGGCAGGGAAGGTGTTTTGAGAGCTTATCTACTGCTGATGTCACCCATGGTTGAAGTTTGTGCTGTCCTTTTTCTTCCCAGATTTCTTCTGCTTATTTCTCTCTCAAGATTTACCACCACATATGATGGATTTGTTCTATTATAAAGGCCATTATAAAGCTACAACAATGTTGCACACTTTGTTGGTGGTTTCAAGACTGGTTATTTCCCTGAAGTTAAACTATCTGGGGCCATGGAGAGATTTTTAACCAATGACAATTATGGCAAGTCTGGAACCTTGAAATAGAAGTCCAGTGAAATGCAATTTTTTGAATTTCCATTTTTATCCATATAGCCTAACCCTGAATGAACTTGATTCAAAGGATGCCACAGTTAGATATTGTGTTATAGGAAAGATGGCGAATTGAGAAAGAAAAACTTTGTCTGAGGAATGAGAGTGCTCTTTAATTATCAGGCCCAGAAAGGTATCGACATGCAATAGTAGTCACTTCTTGCTCCCCAGTTGAGGTACATATTTACCTCTTGAAGCTACTGGCTATGTGGGTTCTCGGCTAACTGATGCCAAGTAGCCATAAAATTCCGTACTATAGACACCATAACTCATACCCTATAATTCAATAATGATAGCCAGTTATAACCAATGTAAACCAGTAAGAATTCCTGACAACTTTGTATCAGCCCACTCCTTGTTCCCTTTTTGCCTTTAAAAACCTGCTTGTAACAAAGACTAAACTGTGTACTGCCCAAGGCAACTTGGAAGCCTGTCCTGGGCTGCAGTCCTCAATCCTGGCCCAAACAAACTCTGTGTTAATTTTGAATCAGTTTCTGTCTTAGGTCAATAGGATGAATGCATGTGGAAAGTCTACATGTATGACTCAATTTTTAAATCACTCTCACACTTTACAGAATGGTTTAAAGGGAGAAGTCAGTGATTATTTTCCTGATTATGTTATTTTGATGAGGTTGTTATTCAAAGCATTCATTCAACAACTTGACCAGTTATATGGTAGTTCTTGGAATGTCAAAGAAATCTGAGGAAGAAAATTAGTATTTTTTAAAAAAAGACTACTTTAATCAATTTAAATGAGAAAGAGACATTTTGGCAACTTCATCTACTTCTGAAATTTACATTTAAAGGGTGTACTGTGAAATCAGAATTCTAACAAGGAGTCAACATCATTTTCCCAGTGAAAAAATGACTTTTTAAAAATTTGTTTGCTGAAGCTGAACAGCTTTCAAAGAAGATGAAAAGGTAGCCAATAAATTCAGTGTCTCACTGAGAGACTCAGCAAATACTGAATATCACTATCCTAACAAATCTTAATGAAAAGCCAAATCTACCTGTGAACAGAGGGAATTGATTGGGAATAAATTTACTTCATACAGACTAAAATCAAGTGGTCATACAGTACTGTTTTGTCAAGTTTGGAAAAGCTTTCTCATTAAAGAGAAGAGAGCTCTGTTGTACTTTATCTTCACTGTTGCATGAGGGTCCTGAAAAGATTTTGTTACCAGCAGCGTGACCCAATGTCAGCAACTACAGAAAAGGCAGTAGTAATTGAGACTTGGAGCTAAACACATCTCACCTTTCTCACAAAAGTTGATGGTATAAATAAAAATGGTCCCAGGAGTCTTCCCTCACTACATTGCCCCCAAAGAATTAATTATAGTGTCTGGCTTAAGGATGTCTTTGGGAAGGGAAAGTGCATTCTTTCAGACCTGTGTGGTCTCAAAAGCATATTAGTGCTTACAGTGGCAGATGGAAAAATTTGAACCATTCCATTTTAGAAAAATTGTGCACTGGACTTGAAGATAATTTAGCAAATAATTTAGCATCTTTTCTAGGCTAAAGAGTAAATTGTTGATCCAAAGGTTGATGTTAAGTCACCTGAAGTTCAAAGACTTATATATAGTTTACAATTCAAAATATTATTAAATTGAGCTCTGTGTATCTAAGTTTATAAGCATCATTATTACCTTCAATACAAGATAAATACTTTTTTGTGGACCTACGCTTTAAAAAATGTATCTGGGTATTAGGATACTTTTAGAAACCTTTGTCACACCTAAAACTTGTAATTATATAAACTGAGAGCCACCAGATGAAAATTGAACGGGCAAAAATGAAAACCGGGTTAAGATTGTTAGTAATTTAGCATGCATAGGATATGAGATATCCAAAGAGTGGGCTAACAAATTGTATATTCATGGCCGGGCGCAGTGGCTCAAGCCTGTAATCCCAGCACTTTGGGAGGCCGAGACGGGCGGATCACAAGGTCAGGAGATAGAGACCATCCTGGCTAACATGGTGAAACCCCGTCTCTACTAAAAAATACAAAAAACTAGCCGGGTGAGGTGGCGGGCGCCTGTAGTCCCAGCTACTCCGGAGGCTGAGGCAGGAGAATGGCGTAAACCCGGGAGGCGGAGCTTGCAGTGAGCCAGGATCCGGCCACTACACTCCAGCCTGGGCGACAGAGCGAGACTCCGTCTCAAAAAAAAAAAAAAAAAAAAAAGACAAATTGTATATTCATTTCCACCCAGTTTATGAGCAAGTTCAGAAAGAAGAAGCAAATAAAGATAAAACAACAAATTTCCCATTAGTAAAGTGGATACACTGACACCCCACACTCCTAGATAAGCAGATCAAAAGCTTAGACATGGAGGCAGCATTACTCCCAAAAGAATGAAAGACAATACTAAACTGCATATGCCCAAATAACTACTCCTTCTAAATTTACCAATCAAAAAGGCCACTTCCCTAGGAGTAGGATCAGTCAATGGACCGAGAGAGGCCTTGAATGTGCTTAGACAAATGTCCCCAAACCAAAGTGGATATCTTTCACAATTCATTTTTTGACTTAGTGTTTATATGTCAAGATACTTGAGTTTGCAATCTTCACCTACATTCAAATGAGGTTTTTTGCTAGGAATTGATGTGAGGGAAGTGAGACTTTAAAAAAGAGTTAAACTATAAAAATCAATGCCAGATCAGAGTACAAAAATGTAAAATTTCCGTTAGAAGACTTAGTTATAAACTGAGTTGCATATTTCAATATGAATAAAAAAAGAATATGTACATGAGTAGGAGGTTCACCTGAGGAAGGAGAGAGGAAGTGAAAGGCAGAGCAGCCCCCATTTCCTCTGCTGGGGTCATTAAAGCACCGTCCTGGGAGAGGAAACCTTAGTCAGCAGATGCAGAAAATCCGGCCCCATTGATATGGGTCCTATTAATCATTTGGTTAATCTCTGGTCCTATTAATCATTTGATTTCTCTGACACTGATTGCTGGTCTCTTGGCTGTTGAGCTGCCTTTGACTGCAGTGTTGCTGCTGACATAGGTTTGCTGAGGGAGATAATATCCCGTTCATGGAGCTTCAAGTTGGTTCAGTACCTGCAAAAATGTTTCAATGGCCTCTGATTTTCTCGTCCCTACATACTTTGTCAACCAGAGAATGTAATGATCACATTAATGTCAGTGTCCTGCTCCATGTAATAGTTATATTTTCTTTGGAAATTAGTAAACTATCACTCCAATTTTACACACCCATTCTTTGAGCCTGATTGAGGAGATTCTACCTCGGGTTGATGTGAATCTACATCCACTATTATTATGCTGACCGAAGGAACTTTCTGTGCATGTGTGCCTGCAAGGCTGAAGGAGAAAGTGGTAGCAAAGTAGGTCACATGATTGGAGCAGGTATTAGACTACGAAAAAATGAGGTGTAAAAGATCAAATTATATAATGATTGCAGGAATATAGCTGCATAATTACATGGGCACAATTCCATAAAATCTACTAAAACTTCTAAAACATTCACCAAATGTTGTTGCTACAACAAATTAGAGAAACATAAGGAAGCATGATCTGGTCATGCAAATTAGAGGAACATAAGGACATCAACTAAAAATTCAAAGACCTAGAGACCATTCCCAGGTGTCTCAGAATTATTGAGAAGGCTAAGCAGACATCATATCTCTATATTAATGGAAGTTTAATGCTTAATAGTACTTTCTATGGAGTTTCATTAAAAAATGGTCTGAATTTGTCACTGAATGCTTCAGTGTTTTTGGTTGGAAACATTTATTAACAGAAAAAGTAAATGTAGCAACAAGGAGACATTATTATTGAGATAACATAGAATATGAAATATGGTAGGGAAGAAAATATGGGTTGTAGAATATAAAACATGGTAAGGAAGAAGAAATAAAGTGAGATTAAAAAACAAACAGAAGGGCCAGGCACAGTGATTCAGGCCTAGTATCCCAGTGCTTTGGGAGGCTGAGGTGGGAGGATTGCTTGAGGCCAGGATTTCAAAAAACAAATATAAATATGTGATTGTGAGAGCAATTTATTATATACATGTAAAATGCATATCAGTGATATTAATGAAAAATACTTGGTATTTATTGAACTCTTATTTATGGCAGGCAATATAATAATTTTCTTATATGTCTTATTTAACACTCAGAATTTTATGAGTTAAATGTTAGTATTAGCTCCATTTTATAGACAAGGGAATGATGGCTTAGAAGGGATGTCATTTGACCAAAGTCACATTACTAAAAAATGGAGCTGTTATTTGGACCCAAGTTTCTAACTCAAGAACTCAGGAGCTTAGCATTATGTTTTCTGACGAAAAATAGTAATAAAGTATGTAGAGCAATATACTAGTATTTGTGTTTTATGGGGCAATGTATCAAATTCATTTTTATGCAAGAAAGTTGATGTGGAAGACAGACTGATAACTGGATTTTGAGCAATACTTTGAAAGATGAAGCTATGCAATTTAGAAGATAAAAGAAAATAGTATTTTCTTTGTTTTGTAAGTATGGGCAATTTATCAGAGGCTTTTCAAGGAAAAGCAAAATTTAGCAAATAAATTGCAGCAGATAATTTTGAGTCTTGTGTCTGTCCTTTAAAACCATACAGAGGTCACCAAGACAACGTAGAGAAAGAAAGAAAGAAACAAAAATTTATGGTGCATTCTTATAATTCTATAGTGCTTCATAGTTTTCAATGCATCTTAATATATATTTTCTAAGTAGATTCTGCTGAAGCAGATAGCTTGGATATATTATTCCCATTAACTTTCGATTACACTGATGCTCAGAGAGATTAAATGACTTGTGTAAGGTCATACAGCCCCTAAGAGACAGACCTAGGGCTATTGCTAAAAGATTAATTCTCAAGCAAAGTGCTGAATTACTGAGTCATTGCTTTACATGAGTCCACAATTTAGTGCAAAGAAAAAAGGTTGGACATAGATGTAAAACCAATTAGGCAAAATTATCACATCTGAGAATATAAAGTTGAAAACATAGATAACTGAGGGTGGCTGGAGAAAAGCTGATTGTGTCCTTGTGACCTAGACTCAGACACTGGATTCTTCTCATGGTTACTACTCACTTTGTTTCCCCTTATTTTCTGAAGACAAGGTGCTTTCTAAAGGTTATTTTTACTCATAGGCCTATGGGGGCTCTCTATGGGGTGAGTTAGGGACACAACAGTGTCTATTTTTCTATGAACACCTTTAAAATATAGTGTTCTAGCATTGTATAGTTGTTAATATTGAGAGCATTGTCTGGTTGAATAACAACTCTACCACAAATTGTTTCTGGGGAAGGTACAAAAGCTTTCTAAGCCTCACTTTTCTCATAAGTAATACAAGTATAAAATACTAACATAAATGTGCTGTAAGGATTGATTGTATGCAAAGTGCTTAGCCCAATAACTACTACGAGAACGTGCTCAATAAAATGTAACTATTAATACTGTTTCTTTTACTAGAAGATGAACATGGCACATGAGAGCTTCACTGAGTCCTAGGAGCCCTAAGATATATCTAGGAACTTGCCTACCAAAATATTTCCATATAGATTTTCCAAAGGTGCATCAAACTTGACGTTTCTAAGACTGAACACATCTTTCCCCCTCAAGCCTGCTATGTGTCCTCCATTTGCTAATTTATAAATGGCATGACTGCTCATCTGATTGTCCAAATCAGGTAAATGGCTGTAGCAAATAATGCTTCATTTCCTTCACTCATAATTTAGAGATCTCACTGTTTATAGTTGTACTTCCAAAATGTTGAATGGAATCCAAAGTCTCTTCTCCATGCTCTCATCTTCATTGAAGTGCTCAACATTTCTTGCTTAAACTACAGCAATGTTCTTCACCTGATCACATTGCATCCAGTCTTCCTTTCCTCCTAACTGCTCTACGCGCTACTTTGAAAGTGATTTTTCTAATATAAAATTTGATAACATCATTCTTTCCTCTTGAATAACTCTGTATAGGCAGGTGAATAAATTTGAGTTTCAAAGCCCAACATATGAAAGCTTTCCTGATCTGATCTACTTTTACCTCTCCAATTTCATTTCTCTTCATGGCCTCTCTCTTTCACTGCATCACACTTGTTTGTGATTCTGTGCTCATGCCATTCCCATTGCTCATCCCCATCTTTTTGGCAAATTCATTCTAATCCTCCAGGACTACCTCAAGCATCCCGTTCTTATGAAAGCCTTGTTCAGCTTGCCTCAGATCTCTCCACCTCTCAGTTCCTGCAGCCTTTTTTAAATAAAACTGATTTCAACAGATTAGCTATATTTGACCTCCACCAACAGACTGTGAGTGACCTGAAGGCAAGGGTTTATTCCTATTTGAATTCACAAATTAATACCTGATAACCAGTAAATCCTCAATAAATATGTGTTAAATAAATGTATTAATTATCAGGACTCTTTTATTAGATAGTTGCTTCTTCTGAGTTGGTTACATTAATGCAATTGTTTTAAGAGAAATACGTGCCCAGTAACTTTTAAAAACACGGGTATATTTAAACTAGAAAATGAATGTATTCGTGCTCAAGAGTTTTTTAACCCTTGGTAATGCTGTCATCCTACCTTTAAAACTCTCCAATTTCCTAGCAATCAATGATCTGATTACTGTCACTATAGATTGGTTTGCATTTTCTAGAATTTTATATAAATGAACTCACACAATATGAATGCTTTTTTGTCCTTCTTTTTCAACTAAGTGTATGGACTTTCTGAGTAATTTATGTTTGTTATGTGTATTATTATTCCTTTGTTTTGATTAAGTTGTATTCCATGTATGGAATATACATATATAACAAAATTTGTTTATCCCTCCACCTATTGATGAATGTTTGTATTATTTCCAGTTCTTTGGCTATTACAAAGAAGGCAGTTTTGAACATTTGTATTCAAGTCTTTGTGTGAAGATATACTTTTGTTTATCATTGTTAAATATCTAGAAGTTGAATGACTGAATCATAAAATAATTGTGTTTCACATTTTAAGATAGTGTCAAATGTTTTGCCCAAGTGGTTGTACCATTTGCCTTGTAACATAAACGCCAACAGTGTATGAGAGCTCCAGTTTTTCTCCCTTAACATTTGCTAACCATCGGTATAGTCGGTCTTTTTAGTCTTGGATGTTCTAATAAATTGCGGAAGCATCCCATTAAGATTATAATTTGCATTTCCCTAATGGCTGATGATGTTACACATGTTTTCAATGTTCTTTTTGCCATCAATATTTCTTCTGGTGAAGTAGTTTAAATATTTTGCCCATTAAAAATGTGTTTGTTTGCTTATTATTGAGCTTTGAAAATATTTTGTGTATTCTAAATTCAAGTCTTTTATCAGATACGTGATTTGCAAATGTTTTCTCCCAATTTGTAAAGTGTCTGTTCACTCTCTCAATACAATCTCAAAGAATAGAAGCTCTTAATTTTGATAAAGTTCAGTTGATCAGTTTTTTTATTTTACAGATTATCCTTTGGCTTCTATCTATTAAATGTTTGCCTAGCTCAAGCCACAAAGGTATTATCATATGTATTCTTTCTTCAGATTTTATAGATTTAGAGTTTGCATTTAGGACTATGACACTTCTTTTAAGTTTATTTTGGGATATGGTACAAAATATGGATCGAAGTTTTTTTTAATACAGATAGTCATTTTTTCCAGCACTGTTGAAAATATTATCTTTTCTTTACTCAATTGTATTTCCATCATGGTTGAAAATACAAATTTTTGAATGTTGAACTAATTTTGCATTCCAGGCATAAATTCTATTTGGTTATAATGTAATATCCTTGTATGTTTTAAAAGTCAACTTACTATTTTTTTTCTAGAGATGGGGGTCTTCCAGCCTGTTGAGCCTGGTTGGCTCAAACTCCTGGACTCAAGTGATCCACCTGCTTTGCCCTCTGAGGTGCTGGGATTACATGTGTGAGCCACAGTGCCTGGCCAAATTTGCAAAAAATTTGGTGAAGTTGTTTTGTATCTATGTTCATAAGGAATATTAGCCATCAGTTTTCTTTGTAATAAGCTTTTTAACTATAAATTTAATATTTTCAGTAAATAATAAAGCTTTTTAGATTATCTGTTGCTTCTTGATTGAGCCTTCTTTCTATATTTCAAGGATTTTGTTATGTTTGTCTACAAAGTCAAATTTGTCATAAAAGTGTTCATAGTATTCCCTGCTTCTCCTTTTCGTATCCATAAAATCAGTAGTCACATCATCTCTTTCATTCCTGATATTGGTAATTTGTGTTCTCTTTCTCTTTTTAATGATTAGTGTAGCTCATTCTTCTCAATTTTATTCATCTGAGGCCAGCTTTTGTTTTCACTGATTTTTTGCTATAATTTTTCTCTTTTTATTTCGCTGATTTCTGCTCTAATATTTTAGCTTTCCTTTCTTCTGGTTATTGAGGTTTAATTTTTTTTTTTTACTTTTTTCTATATTTTTCTAGACTGTTGAAAATATTATCTTTTCTTTACTCAATTGTATTTCCATCATGGTTAAAAATTAATACCAACTTTTGAATGTTGAGCTAATTTTGCATTCCTGGCATAAATTCTATTTGGTTATAATATCCTTTTATGTTTTAAAAGTCAACTTACTATTTTTGTTCCTAGATACGGGGTTTTCCAGCCTGTTGAGCCTGGCTAGCTTGAACTCCTGGACTCAAGTGATCCACCTGCTTTGCCCTCCGAGGTGCTGGGATTACATATGTGAGCCACAGTGCCTGGACAAATTTGCAAAAATGTTGGTGAAAATCTGTTCCTTCTTAATTTCCTTAAGAAAATTTTCTACAAGTGGAATCACTGTTGCCAGGAATATATATATTTTACAATCTTTGAATATTCTTGAAAAAATGTCATGCCTCATTACAATTTTATTCATAAACCATTCTTATATAGATTCTTTTTAACCTCACTTAGAATGCTTTAAAAAATAGTAACATTCAAATGCAGAAGACATATTCTTCCAAGATATTACTATTAGCGTCTTATTTTGAGGATGAACCTGTATGTATGTATATACAGTCCCTTGAGAAAATTTTATTCATTAGATTCCCCCGCCACCCTGCAATATAAGAGTCTATGATTAAAAAGACTGACTTCATTTTTGATGTTTTGCTGCCGAGGCTTTCAAATCCCACCTCTGCCCTTTCCTCTTTTCTCTCCATCAGGGCAAATTGATAAGAAAGCCTGGTACTTCCTCCTTTGGAGCCTGGTGGGAGGTTCAAATCATTTTTGTGGGACCCTCACCCAGCCCACCTAGTAACCACAAAAAAGGCCAAACCAGTTTCCTCTCCCTGTTCTCCCAAACTCTTTTTGACTCTTCTTGGAAAGCCTCTCCTACTCTTCCCAGAAAGCCTTATTTTGTTTCATACCATTTTGGTATATGTGTGGCATACAGTCTCAACAACTGAAACCACTTTTGGGTTGGGAATTTCATTCCTATTCTATGAAGTATCCATGGCAACCGAATTTTTAATACAACTATATTTTCTTCTCTTTATTCATTATTTTATAGTAGCACCAATGGACACCTTTAAGCTACCAATTAGTTTTAGAAAAAGAGAGGATTCAAAATTGGAAAAGAAAAATAGCTAACAAATTATAAAGTACTTATTTTAAGTTTTATATCAATTTATAGTTGAATTTTTATTTAAAATACTGTGGCTAAGTGGTTATTACATATTGTTAATATGGGAAACTATATTCAAAATAGAAATTTCTTAATTCTGTAATAGATATATGTAAGATTTGTTATACACTTCTATGTTAATACTATACTTAGTAGACACTTAGCTCATTTAATATTCACACCAACTCTATGAGATACAGATTATTATTATCCATATTCACAGATGAATATGAGGCTTGGGGAGGTTAAGTAACTTGTTCAAGATTGAATAGGTTGCATATAATAAGGCTTGCATTTAAAAATCATACAATCTAAACCCAGAGTCTATACTTTCAATTACCAAGCCTTACTACAGAGGTACAGCCTCTACAGTAGTTAATGGGAATTGCTTTTCTAAGAAATCCCTTGTTTCTTCATTCAATAAAAGAAATTAGGGGAGTTGGTGGTTAGTCTTTAGATTCAGATACACACCAACAATGTTGTTTTACATATCACCAAGAAAATACAGTATCTACATCTAGCTTTATTTGAATAGCAATGGCCTTTCTTTTCCTATTGTCAAAGTGATAATGATTAAAAATCTATTTTCATCTTTTGTTTTAATAATTATAAATAAACTCAAAAATGACTTCACTTATACTTTTTTTTTTTTTTTTTTTTTTTTTACTATTTGAGAGATATTTGTTCTTGATATCAACTGCCTGATTGGTCTCAGATTACATATTGGGGTATAAACACAGGTAACCTGCAATATCCAAACAATGCTCCCCAGGAAATTAATCACATTATCACAATTTAGGTTATGAAAACTAGCTGTAAATGAGAAGCACCTGTAAAGAAAGGATTTATTACTTTTCCTAAGAAGTTGCTATGAAAGCACTTATTTTGACCCATTACAAGAATGTATTCATCTACAACTAATAATAGAGATATTTATGTAGGCAGATTACATAAAAATAAAATTATAACTAGTAATTATAACTTTGTGAGAAAGCAATGATTATGTACGAATGTGTATATGTTGGGTAGGGTAATCATAAAGTATTCACATTTCCCACCCAACTCAATTTTGTGGAATTCTTTTTTATACAAAAGTTTAGAAGATTTTTGTGAATGCAAAATGTTAGATGTTTTCCCCTATCAATGGCAATAGAATTTATGGTCAATGGAATGCAATGTAGTACAAAAGCTATGTGAACTAGTTTTATAAGTCTGGAAATGAATTAGAAAAGAGTTAAGAAAGAGGCCTATAAAATTATGGCTGGGTCAGCCTGAGCCAATCTACTTACCATTTCTTTAGCAGAAAAATTAGAGAATGCTAAATGAAATAGGGGCAGCATCATTGAAACGAGTGAAAAGAAAATACTTTTTTTTTCACACAGAAGATTCTGTAATTAACCTATGGGACTCTATGTGATTCTAAATTATAACAGTAAATTACTGAAAATGACTCAAAATAAGACACATGGAAAACAGTATCTGAGTAGTTCCTGAATTAAAAGAAAGATGGTATGCAAGAAGCTGACCAGCTGAGGTCAGGAATGAGATTTCTTATTATCCTTTCTTGTATGTTATAATATTACACAATTAGGGCCCCAACCTTATTTTGAGGATCAGACTGTTATGGAGATGAAACACTGTACAGAAAGGCATTTGTCACATTTTTAACATTTACATAAAAGAAACCATTAGCTTAAAGAAAATTACTAACACGAAAGGGTCTTCAATCTTGCTGGATAATGCAGAAAACACACTTTCAGTCTTAGAATTATTATTTTTTGCATTCTAATGAGCAGCAAAGGTGAGAATCTTTAATATGTAAAAGGAATCTCTCAAGACCCAAGAGAAGTACAGCTTCAGTGGTGAATATAGCTCTTCTTTACTGTCTTTCTGGATTTGGTGGCTGTCATCTTGCTGGATGCCAGAGGAGCTATAGGTAATTAAAAGCCTATATTTTAAATAAGTGTTTGTTTCATTTCACCACAAAGCAAATTTTTTTTTTCAAATTATGAGAAAGAGAGGTTGACTAATGGGTACAAACATACAGTAAGATAGAAGAAATAAGTTCTAGTGTTCAATATCACAGTAGAGTGATATAGTTAATAATAATTTATAGTACATTTCAAAATAGTTGGAAGAGAAGATCTGAAATGTTCCCAACACAAAAGATTGATAAGTGTTTGAGGTGATGGATATTCTAAATGCTCTGATTTGATCATTACATATTGTATGCATGTATCCAAATATCACATGTACTCCATAAATGTGCACAACTTTTATGTCTCCATAAGAAAACAAAACTGTGTTTAATTATTTTTAAAATGAAAAACTGTATTTCTAGAGCCCTGTGTTTCACTTCCGATTCCAGTGTTGAAATTTTATGTATAATATATGTATAATATATTTATAATTATATTATATATTATAGATTTAATATATAATTTATATATTATAGATTTAATATATAATTTATATATTATAGATTTAATATATAATTTATATATTATAGTTATATATAATTATATATTTATATATCATGTAAATATATTATGTTATGTATAATTATATATAGATGTGTGTGTGTGTGTGTATATATATATATATATATATATATATAAGATGTTTTCCCCTATCAATAGCAATAGAATTTATGGTCAATGAAATGCAATGTAGTACAAAAGCTATGAGAACTAATTTTATAAGTCTGGAAATGAATTAGAAAAGGTTTAAGAAGAAGGCCTATAAAATTATGACTAGGTCAGTCTGAGCCAGTCTACTTACTATTTCTATAGCAGGAAAATTAGAGAATGCTAAATGAAATAGCATTTAAAATTTCATTAAATATATGTATGTATTTGTGGAGAATCTTCTATTTATCAGATTTTGTGTTATGTTCTGGGAACAAGATGGACCCTGTCCTTACCTTCAGGAAATGCACAAAGAAGGAAACTAAAGCACATTATTACAAATGCCAAAATATTACAACAGGAATGAATACGACAGGGCCTCCTTCTCCTACATATGTGCTTCTTGGAGGTCACTTGACTGAGAAGAACTAACTAGATGACAGCGGTGGGGACGCTTATTCAACGAAGCTTTAGAGGCAAGAAAAAAATGATATGATGTGGAAATTAAAAGAGGATAATATTTACAGTGTAGGCTATGCGGTAGAGTGACAGAGATGGAAAGGAAAGTGTTGCTCAGACCATTCAGAGGCTTGTAAGGGTTTTTAGATTTTATCCTAATGGCAGGTTTTGATCTTATCCTAATGGCAAGTTTACTAGTTTAGTATTACAGTAGAAAATTTTAAGATAATGTTGTTAGAAAGAATGACAATCATGTGTCACTTAAGGATGGGAATACACTCTGAGAAATGCGGTTAGATGATTTTGTTGTTGTGCAAACATCATAGAGTGTACTCACACAAACTTAGATGGTATAGCCTACACCACACCTAGGCCATATGGCATGGGCTATAGCTGTGTGGAATGGCCTGTTGCTCCCAGGCTACAAACTTGTACAGCATGTTACTGTGCAGAACACTGTAGGCGATTATAACACAGTGATATTTGTGTATCTAAACAGAACAGGTACAGAAAAAATGATACAAAAGATAAAAAATGGTACATCTGTATAGGACATTTACCATAAATGAAGCTTGCAAAACTGGTAGTTTCTCTGAGTGATTCAGTGAGTGTGTGGTGAGTAATATGAGGGCCTAGGACATTACTGCACACTACTGTAGATTTTATAAATAGTGTACACTTGGATTGCACCAAAAGTATTTTTTCAATAATAAATTAAACAGCTTATTGTATTTTTTTACTTTATAAACTTTTTGGTTTTTAATGTTCTGATTATTTTATAGTAACACTTAGGTTAAAACATAAATGTATTGCACAGTAGTATAAACATATTTTATTTATATCCTTATACTATAGCTTTTATCTATTTTTAATTTTTTTAATTAAAACTTTTAAACTACTTTGTTAAAAACTAAGATGCAAACACACACACGACTCTAGGCCTACATAGGGTCAGGATAATCAATATCACTATTTTCCAACTCCAGATTTTGTCCCACTGGGAAGTCTTCAGGGGCCATAACACTCATGGAGCTATTACCTATGATAATGATGCCTTCCTCTGGAATTCCTCCTGAATGACTTGCTGAGGCTGTTTTACAGTTAACTTTTTTTTTTATAAAGGGAAAGCATACACTCTAAAATAACAATAAAAGCTATGTTGTAGCAAATGCATAAGCCAGTAACATGGTCATTTATTATCTATTACATACTGTACATAATTGTATGTGTTATATTTGTATACAACTGGCAGCAGAGTTGGTTTGTTTACACCAGCATCACCAAAATCAAGTGAGTAATGCATTGTGCTATGATATTAGGATGGCGACAAAGTCACTAGGCAGTAGGAATTTTTTGGCTCATTATAATCTTATAAAACCACTGTGGTATATGCAATTTGTCATTGACTGAAATGTCATTAAGTAGCATATGACTGTACAGGAAACAGAGGGAAAACTAGATAAGATAAAGAAAATCTGAAATAGTAGTTATTCAAAAATATGTACCATACAGATTATGTTTTCTGATGTTTAAATGAAAAAAATTTATGTTTGTAAATTTTATAATATACTACTACATTTCTCTTAGATAAAATTAGAAATAGTAATGAAAATCAGCAAATATTTATAATTGAATATAAATGTGAGTTACTACATGTCAAAACTTAGAAGATTTGGTTAAAACTTGTTTGAGATGATGGATATTCAAATACTCTGATTTGATGATTACATATTATACACCTGTATTGAAATATCACATGTACCCCATAAATAAGTACAATTATTATGTATCAATAAAAGATAAATTTGTAATTAGAGAATGATTTTCAGCCTTAAATAGTTTATGTTAGAAAATAAAAGCTGGAAATTCATTAAGAGCTCTGAAAAAAATAAATTTAAATGAAGCAGGTAAAGAGATACAATAAATATAAGGTATTAAAGTTAACAAAATATAAAGCAGTTACAAGAAAGAGGATCTTTATGAAGCTCATTATATTGACACATTATCAGAAAAAGTATTCAAGGAAAAACAGAAATTCAAAAAAGCAATATTATGTGGGAAAAAGACCTAATTACAGATAAGACCCCTCCCAATACTATGAATAAATTTATTCAACTAAACTATGCTAATAAATTTTACCACTTGGAAAAAATGAGTATCTTTAAAATAAGTTACCAAACAAAACTGAATCAAGTGAAATTTAAAAATCTATATAGATTTGTATTCACCAAAAATATTGACTCAATACTGAGAAACCTTTTCACAGTAAAAATACCATCCCCAGATAGGCTGATAGGCTTCCAAAACATTAAAAACATAAATAATTCCAAATTTATACATTTTTGTGTAGTACATAAACAGAGATTTCTTTCCAACATATTTTTATACTAGTACAAACTTTATGCCAAAACAAAATGAGAAAACATTCCAAAACATAAAAAGAAAAATTACAGTCTACTTTGTTCAAAAATACTAATCAAAATATTAGTTAACTAAATCCAACAATGTATACTAAAAACCAATCTTGGCCAAGGAAGAATAACACTAGAATTGCACAGATGTTTTAATATTAGAAAAATGTATTGACATAATTAAACACATCAACATATTATAAGAGATACCCATGTGATTACTCCCAGGAATAGAAGAACAATTATTTTAAATGATAAAAATCATTTAAATACTTAAAGCAAACTAAATATACAAAAAAATTTTTCTCATCACCCTTTAAAAAACAGCGGTGCCTACATAGTACAAGCACATACTATCTTCTATACAACCTATCCACTACAATAGTACTATGTATTATATAGTATGTAATATATAGTATATATAGTATAAGCATGTACATGGAGCTGAACAGACTTGCCTCAAATAGTGTCTCTGTCATTAAGTGGCTATGTAACATTAGACAAGTCATTGAATCTTTCTGCTTTCGTTGTTTTGTCTATTTAAAGGAGGTAAGGGTAGGAGGATTAACTTATGGGACATTTTGATGATTATCATAAAGCTAAATGCATATACACAGGGGCCTGACATAAGTGAAATAAATATATTTGTGTTAACTATTATTCTGAAATCTTAAATGTCCTCTTATTGAAGTTAGGCAAAAAACAAAAATGTTTGCTGTAGTCATTTGTAATTCAGCATTCTACTGGTGGTCCTATCTCGCAAAATAACACTAAAATATAAACAATGGCTATGAGCATTGGAAAGAAAGCTCTCATTATTTGTATATTATATGATTGCCTACATAAAAAATCCAAGGGAATCTCAAAAATATTGAAATAATAAAAAATCCTGGTTAGGCATGGTGGTTCATGCCTGTAAGCCCAGCACTTTAGGAGGCTGAGGGTGAATCGTGAGGTCAGGAATTCAAGACCAGCCTGGCCAAGATGATGAAACTCCGTCTCTACTAAAAATACAAAAACTAGCTAGGCATGGTGGTGGGTGCCTGTAATCCCAGTTACTTGGGAGGCTGAGGCAGGAGAATTGCTTGAACCTGGGAGGCAGAGGTTGCAGTTAGCCGAGATTACTGCACTCTAGCCTGAGTGACAGAGCAAGACTCTGCCTCAAAAAAAAAAAAAAAAAAAAAAAAAAAAAAAAAAAAAAAAAAAA